>NC_136274.1:73922838-74120338 GCF_964187855.1 Myxine glutinosa | reverse complement strand
ATTTAGTAATTTTTTTCAGCTTTTTTTGTTTTGTTCCATTGCAAACCAAAGAAATACATACGTGGATTCCAAAAGATTTGTAAATTTCAACAATTTTCTGGAAGAAACGGTGCATTATTTGAAAAAGTGCAAGGGTGCCAATATTTTTGGCCACGACTGTATATGTCTGCCTTATGAAAACAAAATCCTACAATGCAGTCAGGTTCAAACAAAATTGTCAAGCTCCTTATTACTTGTGCTTCTCCTTCGGTTATCTTAGGCTTGTAATTGAGAGTACTGGCACTCCTCGCAATACAAACTAGATGCGTTCCACAAATGTAGAGTGCACATTATAGTGAAAATGCGTGTAGCGAAAAATATTTCCCTGGAGACACAGTGTGATACATTGAAGATGCGTTCCTGGGGGATTGATGTTCGGACACCTTACAGGACCAAACACAATCTAACAGAATTCAAGAGGCAAAACAATCGGTAAATCAATACAGCACATCAATAAATGTATAATTAATTGAATACCCACCATAAATACATCGAAATAGAAAAATAATTGAGTGCAGTACTGCACGCAAGTGTGTCGAGGCCTGAAGACGTACGAGTGAGGAGCTAAACTAATAGAATGGTGGGTCTCTTTCCACGAGTGCCTAATGGAGTAGATACAAGTCATTTTCCACTTGTATTCCACTTCGAGGAAAGTTTTACGAAAATTACGAAACAAAAGTTACTTCACACCAGTCGATTATGCCATCCAAAGTCGTGTGCTCTGAAGTATGTACGACGTGCAGATTAAAAATAAAAACCCTTTAATGGCACCCTACCGAGTTAATTTACAATACGATAGTGCTGTATTATATTCATAATCTTTGTTTTACAATGGCAAAATGACCTTCCATCATTCAGTGCACATATGCTTCTCCTTCTGTTATCATAGTCCGTCGCAGCACATATGCTACCACTTAAGACGCATCGGTGGAAAAAAATGCACATCAGCGAAAATACATGATGTACTGTATATTAAAACTTTATTCATTGCGTCAGTGAAAACGCATTAACTGGGAGCGCTTATAGCGAGGAACTGTATTTAAAGTGAACCGTGATGAAAACCCACCTACAGGCACTAATATGTGTACATGTCATGATTATTGCTGTTTCATCAATGTATTTTGCTTAATAAACAATAACCTTAAAAAAAAAAGTTTGGCTGTTTGTATGGCCCCACAAACGTACATCAAAAACCTACACTCTTCATACAAACCTTCACTCTTCATACAAACCTTCACTCTTCATACAAACCTTCACTCTTTCATTCTTCTTTTTTCCTGCATCTGACACAAACTCCCACACTCTTCAATCCCACTCCTCTCACCAGGTCTTTAAAACAGCTGTTCACCACCATTTCTTATCTTCACCCATCCAAAACCTTGATCTTTTCTACCCCCTTTAAAATACCCCAAATCCACCTTTTTCAAATTCCGTTTTCTTTCCTGAAAGTGCTCGTAGTGTCCATCTTGTTTTTCCCGTGTACCCCGCCCCAGCCCTCTCTCTTCCATAGATCTCCCAATGTCCCTGTTCTCCACTATTGTTGTACATCCCCTTCTCTCCCGCTCCCTTTATTATTATGTTTCATGTGTGTTTCTGTTTATATTTTTGTGTTTTATGTGTTGGCTCTTACACGAGCCTCAAGTTTGTATAAAAATAAAAAAAATTTAACAAAAATAAAAGAAAGCAGAGCTGAGGATCTGGTCACATAACAGGGGGACAGCATTTAGTAACCATTACAGTTGCATATTTTACTAAAAGGAAATATAATAACCTTCTGTAGAACGTTTTGGGGTCCTAGCGGGTGGGTAGGAGGTTTCAAAAATTCCTCAATACAATCATGATTTTGAAATGTAATCGACACGGACCTTGCTCCAGAATCCGGAAGTGAACAGATGATGACACCTGATGGTTCACTGGTTTGATAACTCAATACAATCATGATTTAACATTGTATTTGAACATGAACCACAGGTGAAATACAACAAAAGTCGTAGCATATTTAATGCTCTTCCAAAGTTGATTGTATATACAAAGTTTTATTTTTTAAATGTTTCAAAATGTGCCCGTAATTGCATTTCTGGTATTCGACTGAATGACCCCCACCCCAGGGGGTGGGACTAAAAATGTTACCGCTCTTGCACTTTCTTGCCATGTGGTGATCATAATTACCAAGTTTGGTGAATTTCTGCACCACCGTCTAGGAGGAGATAGCGTGACAGACTGATGGACAGACCGACAGGAGCCAATTACAATATCTCCCCGATTTTTAAGAGGTGAAGCTGCTTCAATATTTGGCTGTGTCCTTCCTTCCATCCATCAAAATGAAGAAGAAGAAGAACCTTTCTAGCCCACCATGTTTGATTCTAAAGTTTAATTCTAAAGGCAAATTCCAAAGGGAAATTCCAAAGAGAAATTCCAAAGGGGAAATTCTAAAGGGGAAATTCTAAAGGGGGTTTCTAAAGGGAAATTCTAAAGGGTAAAGTGTAATTCTAAAGGGTAATTCTAAAGGGTAATTCTAAAGTGTAATTCTAAAGGGCAATTCTATTGTTCTAAAGGGCAAGCATTTTAATCCTAAATTGCCAAACAGAACCGCTTCCTTCGGACACAGGTGCGATTTTTTTTCAATAAGCGTGGCATAATAAAGGAGAACATCGTGCGACAGACCTCATTGTAGTCTAGTGACGAATCATTGCAAAGTGCACAGATTGTGGCCAGTTCCACCAAACCGTCATACTTTCCAGCCTGCACTAGCTTGTCGTCCAGGAACCTGTCAAATGACAAGATGTTCAACAGGTAAGTGAAGCACACTTCATTCCTCAACCTTGACCAAAGGTGGAACTTAATATTTTGAGAATTCCTTTAAAATAAAATAAATATATTGTTATTATTCACACCGATTTGCAGTAAAATTACCCTTATACTTTGTTTCAACCACATACTCCATAGAGCGCATTTATCATTTTCATGGCAAATACATTTCACAGACGAGCTTGAACATGCATCACTACAAACGTGCCTAAGAAAGCCGATGGTAATTGTATGTAGCGAGCTGCACTTTCAAACAAGCAGTGAATGTTAAATCAAAGCTATTTTCTGGGCCATAAAAATAAAAATGCTCCACTTTAATTTTTTGACTAGTTGTTGGATACTTTTGTTAGTTTATAAGAATGAAAAACAACGCGCAAATATGGAATTGAATGGAGGGATAATAAACAAAAACAAACCAAAAGCAAATGTTTTGCAATGAGCAAATTGTTTATTGCTTTAGGAAAGCAGTTAGTACCCCATTCCCTCCCTAATAGCAGGCACAAAATGTACATCGTGAGCAAATCTGGTATTAAAATAAAAGCCTGCAAAGAATGCAGTAACGGGGTGCATCTTCATCCATTAGTTCCTGTGAATGAATGAAGATGAAGCTATGCTGCCAGAGTACAGTTTGGGAAGTTGCAGCAGAAATACTATTGATTACAACACTACGAATCAGATCAGATGCTGAACCATGCTCTCCAGTGCGTCAGTGCTGCTAAAACAGTTTCTATGACTCGGGTTACGATGCGTCGCCACTCCGACACAGATACTACGGTCTCCATTAAAATCGTACATTTGTGTATCCTATGAACAAAACTAACCAAAATTAAAGTGTTTCATAGGACAGGTATTTTTACAGGGCACTTACACTTCCCCTTCCGGAGCATATGTCGAGCCCGTGATGGTGAACTCATGAAAGCTGCAGTGCTCTCCCTCAACCTTCTCAAGAACAAACATCTGAAAAGCAAGAATGGAAATTCGTCGCAAAAAGATTCAAATAGTCTTCCATTTTGCACAAAATGGAGCCAAGGTCTGTGGTGGACATAAAATATCCCACAGGTCTTTCACCAAAACCAAAAATATGATACATAGCAGGATATCTCAAAAAGTTATGGACGGATTCGGAAGAAACTTGGTGAACAGGGTGGGTGTGTGACGAGCACGAATTTATTTCATTTTGGCGAAGATCTGAATCCAGATCCAGATAGGAGAATTTTTTTTAATTTTCAGTGTTTCTTCACTATTGAGGGATTGGGCCAAAAACTATATACGTAAAGCATATGTCAAAAAGTTATGGACGAGTTATGACAAAACTTGGTGGATGAGTTGCTTAGGTGACAAGAACAAGCAGATTAAATTTTGGTTCAGGGCGTGGCGAAGCTATGCGCTCTACCGAGTGCCCTTCTACTGTTCAAGTTTTTAGCAGTTTTCGTCAAGGTTAATTTGAGTACAAAGGGTACGTGGACATTTTGGTCTCGACATTTTGTGATGTTTTTGAGTTAACCTGCACTCGCGAAGCGAAAAGCAGGCTTAGTAGTACGTGTGGCATACATAAGTGCATGTCTGCATTTTTTTTAAAGATTCATTTTCTCGGCAACCGTTGGTCTGATGGACACGGAATTTTGACCATAAGAGCGCCTCCTCCTGTATAATTTTTAAATGATAATTATGACGTCTTAGGTCATGTGGGACGACCGAGATCTTGGAAAAAGTTTTCACCTCTATATCTCCGAAACCGCTAGATGGAAAAAAAATTGAAACGTGGTGTGTTGTTAACTACTCCTCATGGGGAATAAGATATGTTAATGATTATGTCATTTGTACCTTAATTATGATGTCATAATTCGACAAGTACAACGCTTGATGCGATCAGTATAATTTTTTTTTCTCTACAATTGTTGGTCTGATTGACAAAATTTTCACCAAAGGTGCGTCTCCTCCCGTAGAATATTTTAATGATAATTATGATGTCATAGGTCACGTGGTACAGGCACCATCTTGGAAAAACTGAAAAATGTTGAAATGTAGCTCGTTGTAAAGAACTCCGGAAGTGGAATAAGTGTTGTTAACCATGACGTCATTGGTGCCTTAATTATGACATCATAATTCAACTGGGACAATACTTAGTCTGATCAGTTTGAAATTGATTGAGCATGATCAAGACAACAATTATATAAGAGAATATAAATTCATGATGTCACCGCTCACGTGTTCTGGCAGCCATATTGGATCAAAGAAAAAAAACCCTTCAAAAACACAAGAGTTGACTCGCACCAGGTTTACTGCACAGGGCAAGTATTATATGAATACCATTCAGTTACCCTCGCCAGAGGAGAGGGTATTGCATTTGGGTCCGTTTGTTACTTGAAAAAAAAAAAATTTTTTGGACAAGTATGTTGATCACTCCAGTTTGTGGTTTTTTTTTTGGTTTTTTTTGTATACAAGATCGAGGCTCGTGAAAGAGCGAACATTAATCACACAGAAAGACAAACCGACACATAAAACATATAACATCGGGAGCGGTAGACAAGATGGGGAGAGAGGGGGAAGGACACAAACACAACATTTGAGAGCAGGGACCGAGAGACATGGAGACATCGAGAGATCTGTGGGAGGGAGAGGGCTTTGGGGGGGGGGTGGCATGGGAAGGGGGAGGGGGGTTGGGAGAGGTATAAAACATATGGACACTGCCAGGACTTCCAGGAAAGAAGTTGGAATTTCAAACAAGGTGGATCTGGGGTGAATTAGCAGGGGTAGAAAAGATCAAGGTTTTGGATGGGGGAAGATAAGAGATGGTGGTGAACAGCTGTTTTAAAGACCTGGAGGGAGGAGTGGGATTGAAGGGAGTGTGGGAGTTTGTTCCAGAGGCGGGAGAAAAGAGGAATGAAAGAGTGAAGGTGAGCAGAGAGCCGAGATTTCGGCAGTTTAACCATCAGAGGGTTGCTGGCAGATCTTGTGCGACCTGTCGGAATATTTGGGGGACAGAGCACAGAGAGAGCTGGGGGAGCAAGGCCGGAGAGGAGTCGGTAGAAGACAGAAAGACCACCTACCTGCCTGCGGTGAGTGAGTGAAAGGCCCTCAGAGATAGCTTCATCGCGGGAGATTCCAATAATTCTGAAAGCTTTGGTTTCAACAGCGTGAAGCCGAGCTAGGTGTGAGGCAGGAGCCCATAGGGGAGAACAGTATTCCATTGAGCTGCGGATGAAAGCCTTGTATGTGGTGAGGAGCTCAGGTGTGCTGAGGAAGGACTTCGCACGACGGAGGATGCCCAGTCGGCGACTGGCTTTGGAGGCCAGCTTGGAAATGTGGTTTTCCCAAGAAAGATCATGGCAGATAGTGAGACCCAAAATCTTGAGCGACAGAACTTCTTGGAGAGGATTGTTGAGAAAGTAGATGGGAGGGTTGTCCAGTCGATCTTTTCAGAGAGACATAGTCAGAGAGTGAGATTTGTCAGGATTGAAAGACATGTTCCACTTGTTTGACCAGTCTGTGATTTTGTCCAGGTCTGCAGAGAGTGAGGAGGCTGCAGACTGCCGATCTGAGGGAAGAGGAATGGAGCGGCAGAGAGTGGAGTCATCAGCAAAGAGATAGAGAGGATTTTCCAGAGAGTCGGAGAGATCATTGATAAAGACCAGAAAAAGCACAGGGCCCAGAACACTGCCCTGTAGAACTCCAGCCTGAACAGGAAGGGGAGATGAGAGAAATCCATTCAGGGCCACACGTTGACTACGACCAGAGAGGAAGTCCGCAAGCCATGCATGGAGATTTCCATGGATACCATAGGAGGAGAGTTTGGTGAGCAGAGCTGGGTGCCAGACCGTATCGAAGGCACGTGATATGTCAAGGGAGACAGCTCTGATTTCCTGTTGGGCATTGAGGACCTCCATCCATTGTTGAGAAAGCAGAAGCAGCATGTCCAGAGTAGAGTGACCTGGTCTGAAACCAAATTGATGATCAGAGATCAAGCCATTGGAGAAGAGGAAAGATTTCATATCCGAAGCAATGATGGATTCCATGACTTTGCTGATAATTGGGAGCAGGCTGATTGGCCTGTAGTTGCAAGGATCTGTTTTTGCACCTTTTTGTGTAAAGCGGTAATGTTTGCTGATTTCCAGGATGCTGGCAGATGACCTTGAGCAAAAGAGAGGGTGAAAAGAACAGAGAGAGGGTGAGATAGAGCGGCAGAGCAGGATTTTAGGACCCGTGGGCTGATGCCGTCTGGTCCAGTTGTAGAATCAGAGTCGAGGTTCGACAAAAACTCCTCCACCTTGTCAGGAGAGAAGGACACAGAGTCCAGGAGCAGTTGGGTTCGACTGGGAAAGGTGGGAACAGAGAGAGATGGGTTTGGGACTAAAGACTGAGGCAAACACAGAGTTGAGGCATTCGGATTTTTTGTTTTTTGTCTGTCCGCTCACTCATACTTGCCTGCAGGTCGCAATTTTAAACCGATCTTCACAAAACTTCACCAAATGGTGGAGTTCGTGGTCCGACAAAATCCTATATATTTTTGAGATCAAAAGGTCAACATAGGCCACGGGTCAACCACTTTTTTTCAAATTTCTAAAATCCTTAATTTTCATCTCATTGACTTGAAATTTGAATAGGATTTTCAGATCAGCTAACTGAATTCAACCAACTATTTTGAGGTCAACATAGGTTACAAGGTCAACCACTTTTTTCAAATCCCTAAAATCCTCAATTTTCATCGGATTGACTTGAAATTTGCATAGGATTTTCATATCAGCTAACTGAATTCAACCACCAACTATTTTTGAGATCAGCAAAGGTCGTAAGGTCAACATAGGCCAGAATTCTAAAATTGTCAATTTTCATCTGATTAACTTAAACGTTGAAGACGATGTGCATATCAGGTCACAGAATTCAACCACCAATTATTTGTGAGGTCAAAACGATGCTCTACTAAGTGCCATTCTACTTTGTTATCTTTTGCCAAGTGTCACTCTGTGAGTGATTTTTCATTTGTCTGTCCGCTCACTTATACTTGCCTGCAGGTCACAATTTCAAACCGATCTTCACGAAACTTCACCAAATGACAGAGTTCGTGGACTGACAAAATCCTATATATTTGAGGTCAAAAGGTCCACATAAGCCAACGGTCAACAACAAATTCAAATTTCTAAAATCCTCAATTTTCATCCGATTGATTTGGAATTTTCATATTAATAAACGTAAATCAACTACCAACTTTTTTTGAGATCAGCATAGACCAAAAGGTCAACATAGGGCTAAGCGTCAACCACTTTTTTTCAAATTTCTAAAATCCTAAATTTTCATCCAATTGACTTGAAATTTGAATATGATTTTCATTGCAGCTAACTGAATTCAACCACAAACTATTTTTGAGGTTAACATAGGCCAAAAGGCCAACTTAGGCCAAATTTCTAAAATTGTCAATTTTCATCCGATTATCATCAACTTTGAAGACTATTTGTATATCAGGTCACTGAATTCAACCAATAATTATTTTTGAGGTCAAAAGCATGCTCTACTGAGTGCCATTGCACTTTGTTCTGTTTTGCCAAGTGTCGCTCTATGAGTGATTTTTCATCTGTCTGTTTGTTTGTCCGCACAGAATAAATATGATTTTCTCTGCAACCGTTGGTCCGATTGACAGGGAATTTTCACCATTTCCTCCTGTAGAATTGCTTAATGATAATTATGACGTCATAGGTCACGTGGTATGGGCGCCATCTTGGAAAAAACAAAAAACTTTGCACCTCGATATCTCCAAAAGCGCTCCATAGAAAAATTGAGACATGGCTCATTGTAAGGAATTCTCCATGGGGAATAAAATATGTTAATGATGATGTCATAGGTGCCTCCATTATGACGTCTTAATTCGACAAGTACAAAACTTCATCCGATCAACTATGAAATTTTTTGAGCGTCATCGAGGGGTGGAGAAAAAAATAAAATAACGATGACGTCATCGGTCACGTGGTTCGGCCACCATATTTGTTTTAACACAAAAGCCTTAAAAACCACTAAAAAAGTCTGGGCAAGGGTCTGCAATCTCTGATTGCTCTTTCTTGTTATTTATGTAATGCAAGTACACTGGCTGGCATGCAATTTTCCCTTACCTTAAAGACATTTAAAAAACAATTTAAGCCAACTGTCGTCTCTCTCGTAGCATCAGATAGCCATAAATCTATAGTTAAATGGTTTTGCTTAGGGGAACAGAAATGAGAGCATTTCAGGGGAAGCCTGGAAAGGAGATGGACCTGCAAAATACTTGGATCATTATGAGGGCAGGCACAGCTCAAGTGGGAGGGTGTACAAATAAATCAAATTAATAATGCTGGCCTATTTCACTCTGGTTTCATTGTGGAGACATCTACATAAATAGGGATGCAAAAAAAGGTTTAACCCCTCCACCCCATTACCTTCCTCATCCTCATCACCCTACACCCATCCCATTTTCTTTCTCTAATCCACACATTTTCTCTACCCTCCCTCAATCCTATTTCTTTGTCTAACCCAAAATCTCTCTCCCCCATCCCATCCATCAGGTAGAGGCACCTTTTCCCCCCACACTTCCTGATAGAGCTTCTACTTCTTATTTTTGAACCAATAAATGTAGCTCGTGGGCTGATGTGCATCCTCGACCCTTACCCCCCCCCCTCCCCCTTCTCCCCCCCCTCACCCCCACCCTCTCGGGGTACTCTACTTGGTTGGTATATTTTTACATGGGATGTCCTGGGTGAGAAAAAAAAGATGTTAACATGCAATATATTGGGATAAAATTGTACTTTAGACACTGTTGATAGGTACCCATAATCATGTGAAGCGATTACATCCCCTGTAATTTTGGGGGTATGGTTGCTCAGCAGACTCCTGTCTCAGTTTGAACATGTTTGTTGAACGTTGTATATCATTTCAAAGGTTATTCAATTGCCTGTTCAATGGTGTATCAAATGCGCATTTCTGATGGATTTTCATCTGAACAGAAGTCATGCACTCACATTGATAAATTATAATCAAAGCAAACATTAAATCGAATTTCTCAATCAAATTAATAGGACTTGTTCTGATTATTTATATATAACATGAAGTAAGCTTACTGTTTTATTTCCTGCATATATTAGAGGGATCACTTGGTAAAGTGTCGAGACCAAATTTGATAGCTTGATATTTTCCAGTGTGCACAGCCAAGGTATTAGGATGACATAATCACGCAGTTTATCTACATCGTGGATCCTAGCAAATGACTTTGCAATCTACGGGCGATGGGGGTTCAGAGTTCACCTATTACACTCTAACTTTACATGAGTAATATTTTATTGTTCATTTTGAGGTCCCCGATGAGAAAAGGTACATTCACTTCAATTCCTACAGATGACGTTGACCGATACCGTCCAAAGCTGAATAATGGATCAACCAGAAATGAGGAGAAAGCACAGGGACAGTGAAGACTTTGAGGTCTACAAAGAAAGAAGATTGCGTGCTTCACTTCAGTGCTTTCATGTGTGAACATTTCACATTCTTCTCTGAAACAACATATGCTGAAGAAAGACTACATGTCTGCACAAAATACGACTCCGACGACTCGCACAACCACCAGGCTCTGCATCAAGAATGGAAGACACCGGTGAAGTAATACCCACTGCATACAAGGAGAACCATTGCCCAGAGACTTATCAGTGTTTTGGACCTCTTTGCTTTGGATTAGAAGATTGCTTGCGAAGCACAGTACCACAGAAGTTGTCACAGGAAATATGTTGCAGACCCACTCTGGTGGAAGAGTGAAAATGAGACGAAACTAGTCCAACAAATTCAGCTTCAACAGGTACATGAATAAGTGTTTCATGAGCTATGTGAAGTAATCAACGCTAACAAATTTCCTCAAAAGCAAGTTGTGAAGCTAACCGACCCATGTGACTTGTTCATAATCAAGCATGGAAACCACAAAGTTTCCAAACAATAACTACAGCAGTGGAAAACTCAATGATAAACTACAGGGTAGTGAAGTTTATGGAAGCAAGTTGATTTTGAATTTGAGACCTACCTGGTTTACAGCTCTGAGGTCGCCATCAGAACCGCAGTGAAGCGCGCTTATCAACTTGGAACTGCCGACCCGATCAAAGAAGTGGCTTTGGCATTGCACAAAATAATCTTAAGTACTTTCGTGGAATCTAGCATGCTGCCATGGCCACCAACTGCCCAGTATCTTACAAACAACCTCAATGTCATGCCTGGTGAACTTGCAAGATTTTTGAGCTGTTTCTTTTGAACACAAGATCTGTTTACTGGTGGACCAACATCTCGGACTATTGACTCCGCTTTAGCATGGAGGATTCCAGTAATCTTAATAATAATAATCTTTATAGTCCTGTATCCAAGGAAATTAGTCTTATTAAAGGCCTTGGTTTCCAAGGTGTCAAGCTGAGCAAAGTGTAAGACAGGGCACCAGCCCAGAGGGGAGAACCATACTCCATAAAGCTGTGGATGAAGACCTTGACCTCGTCGGTGAATGGGAGTTCAGGTGTGCCAAAGATGGACTTTGCACGATAGACGATGCCCAGTTGGCAACTGGCTTTGGAGGACAACTTAGAAATGTGGTTTGCCCAAGAAAAATCATGGCTGGTAGCGAGAACCAGGAGTTTGAATGACTTAATTTCCTCAAGAATATTGTTGAGAAAGTAGATGGGAGGGTTGTCCAGACAGTCTTTTTGGAGGGACTTCAAGATTTGTCAGGATAGTGAGAGTGAGAGTGAGATAGATGTCAGGATATCTTTAAGATAGTGAGAGTGAAAGATTTGTCAGGATTAAAAGACATATTCCAATTGTTTGACCAGTTTGTGATTTTGTCAAGGCCTGAAGAGAGGGAAGAGGCTGCAGCCTGCCTGTCTGAAGGATAAGGTATGAAGGATGTCATGGCAGAGGGCAGAGTCATCAACAAATAGATAAAGGGGGTTTTTCAGAGTCAGAGAGATCATTGATGGAGATTAGGAATAGGACTGGGCCAAGAACACTGCCTTAAAGTACTCCAGTCTTAATGGGGAGAGGAGATGAAAGGATTCCGTTAAGGGCCACACGTTGGGTACATGTGTACAGGAAGTCAGTAACCAATGTGTGGAGATGGGTAGAGAGTTTGGAGAGCAAGGCAGGATGCCAGACGATCTCATGTCTAATATTGAGGGCTCCATACATTATTGGGAGAGTAGATGCAGCATGGCCAAGGTAGAGTGACCTGGTCTAAATCCAAATCCATAATCTGATACGAGGCTGTTGAAAAAACTGAACGTTGCAGTTCCTGCCAATCTCCCTGAGTGAACTGCCAGACTCGCCGGCACTGAAGCGGCTCTCTGAACATAGCAAGAGTGATGTTGACCCTCGGAAGTATATGATCAGATTAATCAACAGGACCTGAAGATATTTAAGGGAAAGCTTATCATCACGACCTCTAGATGGGAGTATTTGTCATTGGGAGAAATCTGGGTCAGAACGTTCACAGATTGAGTCAATCCCATGGAGTTACAGAAATCCTTTGCTGAAAAGGAATAATGCTTTATTGGTTTATCCATCTAAGCATCTTCTAATGCAACAAATGGTGTAATGATCCTCATTATAATGAGCAAAACCTCAAACCCTCCATGAACCGTAACCTCAACAGGCATACTCTCACAGATGAGGTTGAGACAATTACCAGACAGCAGACCAGAAACAGATGCCATTGTATCTGCCACGCCTGCCCAAGTGAACGTCCATGTACATTCGATAAATCTGATAACCATGTCACAGGATATAATTTCCAAAATAAAACTGCACAGTTCCAATCATGAGAGAATCTGTTGCAGGATCAAGTTTTATGAGAGATCAAACCAGAAAACCCATCAGGAGGAAAGCAATCCTTTCAAAAATTCAAGAGATCAACAACACATAACTGGAACTTCCAGGTGACGTGTTGTTCCTCTGAATGCCCAATTGTGTGCATTATAATAAAAGAAGAAAATGCCCAAAATACAATGTAATTAATGGAAAGATACAAATCAATTGTTAACCTTTTATCACCAATATTTCCCCTGTAATATCATCAACCGATAAGCCAAACTGTTGAAGCTTTGCTGACAACTTTAAATCCAAATAGTTTCATGAAGAACCACAACGAAACCTCAGTAATTCTCACCTTATGTACAGACATCTGATTGGTGGTTAGGGTCCCAGTCTTGTCAGAGCAGATAACAGACGTACAGCCCAGTGTTTCCACAGACGGCAGGCTGCGCACAATGGCGTTCTTCTTGGCCATTCTACGTGTGCCCAGCGCTAGGCACGTGGTGATCACAGCAGGCAGGCCTTCTGGAATGGCAGCTACGGCCAGAGCCACAGCGATCTTGAAATAGTATATTGCTCCACGCATCCATGAGCCGCCGTGAACTGGATCATTAAAGTGTCCAATGTTGATCATCCATACCGCAATGCAGATCAAAGTGATTACCTGGATGAAGGTGACACCCCAGAGGAGATAAATGGAGAGATTCAAACAAGATTCATAAGCAAATAGAAAATATAATTTGATGGGAATGCATTGATGGATATATGCCTTCTCCTGCTTTGGATGTGAACCCACTGTTACGATAAATTTTTCATGTGACCTTTAATTGAGATCAATGGTCACGAGAGAAAACACGACAGTAAAAAAACAAACAACAAAAAAAAAAAAAAAACATTAATACAAGATGCTTCCAACTCGAGTTATGGTCTGCAAAATGATTTTCAAAGTGCACAAAATCTTTGACCTGTTGAACGCCAAATTGCATGAGTTAATCTTTGGATTACAGTCCATACTTGTGCCAAGTTTACTTAAAATTCCTTCAGCGGTTCACAAGTCATCATGGTAACAGAAAACTAGCTCGGTTGAGTGCATACCTCCGCCAGGCTGAACAGTTTATGCCTTGTACCCCACCCATAGGCTGGATCTGGATTCGTAAAAAAAAAAAAAAAAAAAAAAAAAAAAAAGCACCTTTAGAGGCCATTTTTCCCCGCGAAGCGGGGTTTGGCCTTTTTCGGGAACCGTGGTTGTTGTTGTTTTTTTGGTCCCCTTTTTGAAGCAATGTTTTACGGCCGGATGCCCTTCCTGACGCCAACCCTTTTTGCCACCTTTAACGACAAACAGGGAATTACCAGTGAACTGGTACTCAATTTGCCGACCTCGGAAGGATGACAGGCTGAGTCAACCCCCCTGGCGTTAATTCAGCGATCGACCGGGATTCGAACCCAGGATCCTAGGATCCTAGGCTGGCACCCTAGCCGCTAGCCCAACACAAGGGTTGACTCAGGTTGATGGATCTGGATTCGTACATGAAACAAAATCTAAACGGCTTGTTATTGTCACCACACCAACTCGTCCACCAAGTGTAGTCATAATTGGTCCATAACTTTTTTAAATATCATGTTATATATCACTTTTCACCCGATCTCTCCATGGTGAAGAATCACTTAAAGATTAAATAATTCTCGTATCCGAATCCATATTCAGATCTTCAACAAAATCGAAACGATTCGTCCTCATCACACACCCACAAAAAGTCTGAAGGTGAATATCGGAAAGACAAAGGTGATGGCAAGTGGTAAAGCATGTGGTGAGGTGGAAATAACTGGGAAGTGGCCGTGCGCTGTGTGCAGGAAGGGTGTCGGAGTGAACTCCATTCAATGTACAATGTGCGCTGAGTGGGATCATCAAAAATGTAGTGGCCTGAGAGGGTCATTAACCAGTGTGGCATCTACATTCAAGTGTAAGGTGTGCACAGAGGGAGCTGCAGATGGAGGAAATGTTGAGTTGGATCTTGGAGACGGCGGGAAGATGGAAGGTGTGAAAACATTTTGCTACCTCGGAGACATGCTGAATGGAGAAGGTGGATCTGACTCAGCAACGGTTGCTCCAGTGAGATGTGCATGGAAGAAGTTTCGGGAACTGAGTGGCGTGCTGACGAGGAAGGGAGTGTCATTGAAGCTGAAGGGAAAGGTGTATGCTGCATGTGTGAGAAGTGTTACGACTTATGGGAGCGAGGCATGGTTAATGAACGTAGAGCAGCAATGAAGGCTGGAAAGGGCGGATATGCGAATGATTCGGTGGATGTATGGAGTATTGTTGAGAGAGAGGAAGACAAATGATGAATTGCGAAAGATGATGTGATTAGAGCCTGTGATGGATGCTGTGAAGAGATACAGGTTGAAATGGTTTGGTCATATGTTGAGGAAGGATGAAAGTGACTGGTTGAGAAGAGTGATCGAAATTAATGTAGGAGGAAGTAGAGGACGGGGAAGACCCAGAAAAACTTGTCGTACGGCAGATAGGTGAAATATTTGGGAGAATTGTGACCTTGATGATACAAGCACGAGAGTTGGCACACAGTTAGGGTATGCCCTAAGGAAGATATTTGGCTATCGGGCCATCGCACATTTGTCCTGTGATAACAATGGCGGCCATTTTTCAAAATGGCCTCCATTGCTTGTTTACATATACAGTGAAACCTTGACTTACGAGTTTAATTCGTTCTGTGACCGAGCTCGTAACTCAATTTGCTCGTTTCTCAAATTAAATTTCCCCATTAAAATGAATTGAAATGCTATTAATCCGTTCCAGCCCCCCAAAAACCACACCAATTATTTTTGAAATATATATATATAAATATCTCGAGCTTTATATTTCACCTGTATGCAGCATACAAGTTGGCAGGATGGCCTGGACTGGAGGTACGCACACTTGACTCTAAACTGTCCAGCCTGGGTTTGAATCCCGTCCCAGCTATAACCTGTCATGTCGGTGTTTCACAGGCAGGGTGATTCATCAATGTGTGTACCGCTAAACTGGGCGCCCCGTTTGCGTCCCATTAGTTGTTGGATGTTAAGGATCTCACCGTGTCTTCCACAAAGAGAAGGCGAGCTATCGCCGGCACTCTGAACAAGTTGTGGCCTGGCATGCTCTGCTCCTCTGCCGTTATATACGTCCTCCTCGGCATCTTTTTCCAGAAGAGCCCTGTCTCGTCACAGTTGAAGATTTGCTGGGGGATGTATCCTTCGGCTTCTATCAGTTCGGCAAAAGTTATAATAAAATCTTCAGCTGCCTTCACATCCGAGCTTGCTGCCTCACCATGCCTGACGACGGAGTGAATGCTGGTCCTCTTCTTAAAATTATCAAACAATCCCCGACTGGCTTTGAATGACTCTTCCAATGCCTCGTCCGTTGATGTTCCCGCCGTCTGCTGCACCAAATCCCCGTAAATGTCTCGTGCCTTCTCACAGATGATGCTCTCGGTCACAGTTTTTTTTTTTTTTGTTTGTTTTTTTGTATACAAGATCGAGGCTCGTGAAAGAGCGAACATTAATCACACAGAAAGACAAACAGACACACAAAACAAATAACATCGGGAGCGGTAGACAAGATGGGGAGAGAGGGGGAAGGACACAAACACAACATTTGAGCAGGGACCGAGAGACATGGAGACTTCGAGAGAACTGTGGGAGGGAGAGGGCTTTGGGGGGGAGGCATGGGAAGGGGGGGGGGGGGGGTGGGAGAGGTATAAAACATATGGACACTGCCAAGACTTCCAGGAAAGAAGTTGGAATTTCAAACAAGGTGGATCTGGGGTGAATTAGTGGGGGTAGAAAAGATCAAGGTTTTGGATGGGGGAAGATAAGAGATGGTGGTGAACAGCTGTTTTGAAGACCTGGAGGGAGGAGTGTGATTGAAGTGAGTGTGGGAGTTTGTTCCAGAGGCGGGAGAAAAGAGGAATGAAAGAGTGAAGGTGAGCAGAGAGCCGAGATTTCGGCAGTTTAACCATCAGAGGGTGGCTGGCAGATCTTGTGCGACCTGTAGGAATATTTGGGGGACAGAGCACAGAGAGAGCTGGGGGAGCAAGGCCGGAGAGGAGTCGGTAGAAGACAGAAAGACCACCTACCTGCCTGCGGTGAGTGAGTGAAAGGCCCTCAGAGATAGCTTCATCGCGGGAGATTCCAATGATTCTGAAAGCTTTAGATTCAACAGCGTGAAGCCGAGCCAGGTGTGAGGCAGGAGCACCAGCCCATAGGGGAGAACAGTATTCCATTGAGCTGCGGATGAAAGCCTTGTATGTGGTGAGGAGCTCAGGTGTGCCTAGGAAGGACTTCGCACGACGGAGGATGCCCAGTCGGCGACTGGCTTTGGAGGCCAGCTTGGAAATGTGGTTTTCCCAAGAAAGATCATGGCAGATGGTGAGACCCAAAAGCTTGAGCGACAGAACTTCTTGGAGAGGATTGTTGAGAAAGTAGATGGGAGGGTTGTCCAGTCGATCTTTTCGGAGAGACATAGTAAGAGTGTGAGATTTGTCAGGATTGAAAGACATGTTCCACATGTTTGACCAGTCTGTGATTTTGTCCAGGTCTTCAGAGAGTGAGGAGGCTGCAGACTGCCGATCTGAGGGAAGAGGAATGGAGCGGCAGAGAGTGGAGTCATCAGCAAAGAGATACAGAGGATTTTCCAGAGAGTCGGAGAGATCATTGATAAAGACCAGAAAAAGCACATGGCCCAGCACACTGCCTTGGGGAACTCCAGCCTGAACGGGAAGGGGAGATGAGAGAAATCCATTCAGGGCCACACGTTGACTACGACCAGAGAGGAAGTCCGCAAGCCATGCATGGAGATTTCCATGGATACCATAGGAGGAGAGTTTGGTGAGCAGAGCTGGGTGCCAGACCGTATCGAAGACACGTGATATGTCAAGGGAGACAGCTCTGATTTCCTGTTTGGCATTGAGGACCTCCATCCATTGTTGAGACAGCAGAAGCAGCATGTCCAGAGTAGAGTGACCTGGTCTGAAACCAAATTGATGATCAGAGATCAAGCCATTGGAGAAGAGGAAAGATTTCATATCCGAAGCAATGATGGATTCCATGACTTTGCTGATAATTGGGAGCAGGCTGATTGGTCTGTAGTTGCAAGGATCTGTTTTTGCACCTTTTTTGTGTAAAGCGGTAATGTTTGCTGATTTCCAGGATGCTGGCAGATGACCTTGAGCAAAAGATAGGGTGAAAAGAACAGAGAGAGGGTGAGATAGAGCGGCAGAGCAGGATTTTAGGACACGTGGGCTGATGCCATCTGGTCCAGTTGCAGAATCAGAGTCGAGGTTTGACAAAAACTCCTCCACCTTGTCAGGAGAGAAGGTCACAGAGTCCAGGAGCAGTTTGGTTCGACTGGGAAAGGTGGGAACAGAGAGAGATGGGTTTGGGACTAAGGATTTTGAGGCAAACACAGAGTTGAGGCATTCGGCTTTGTCACGTGCGATGTCAACTGTGTGGCCATTTGAGGTAAGGGAGGGGATGGAGGGGGAACAAACACCAGAAACGGATTTGACCAGACGCCACCAGGATTTGGAGGAAGGAGACAGGTTTGAGAGTTCATTCTTGAGTGAGGAGAGATAGTGCTTCCTGGCACTCCTGAGGGTAGACACACACTTGTTCCGAGCTTGGTGGAAGGAACTGAGATTTCCTTCAGTTGGATTAGCCTTCCAAGAGGCAAAGGCAAGTTGTTTCAGGGCAACTGCCTCACCACAAGATTCAGTGTACCATGGACGGGAGGAAGGGTAAGACAACTGAAGGCGAGATGGGATAAATCTGTGCATGAGAGAGATCAGTTTGCTTTGGAAGAATTCCCAGGAAGAATTGATGTCAGAGGCAGTGGAGATGCGAGACCAATCCAGACGATTGATGGCTGCTTGAAGACCGTCCCAGTCGGCCTGAGTGAAATGTCAGACTCGTCGACGCTGAGGAGGCTCTCTGAGAATGGCCAGAGAGATGTCCACTTTGACAAGCACATGATCAGAAGAACCGATTGGAGCAGAAGAAGAGCAGCAGACATTAGCAGGGAAGTTAGTCATAACCAAGTCTAGAAGAGAAGATACTCCATTGGCTGAGATCCAGGTCGGGAAATTGACAGATTGTGTCAATCCCAGTGAGTCACAGAAGTCCTTTGCTGAGGTGCCATGACTGGTGAGAGAGGAACCCACACCCAACCAGGTGGCATGATGACAATTGAAGTCACCACATATGAGGAAGAGAGAGTTGGGATGAGTGGATAGAAGTTGGTCCATGTTGTCAGACAGTGAAATGTAGATGGAGTCATCACTGTTTGGGGGACGGTACAGAACACATATGAACAAAAGGTGGGAGCGGAGAGGAAGCCGTAGCCAGAGGTACTCCTGGGGGTGAGGAGGAGAGAGGGCAGTGCAAGGAGAGTGAGGAAGAGAGTTTTTGATAAAGATAGCCACCCCACCACCAGGCCGAGGCTCAGGTCTATCATACCGGAGGAGGGAGTAACCAGAAAGAGATATTAAGGAATCAGAGACATCTTGAAGGAGGAAAGTCTCTGTTAAGCAGATCAAGTCTGGATTGTCAGAAGCAACCTGTATGGAGAGATCAGTCAGGTTTGAGCGAAGGCCCCGGATGTTTGAGGTCCATACCGTTAATGAAGAGAGAGGGGGAGCATCGGGTACAGGACAGGGGAGGGGAGGAGTAGGGTAAGATGAAGGATGAGAGGGGGAGGTAGGGAGAGCAGTTGTTAGTGTGTCAACGATTGCAGAAGAGTTCCAAGAAAGGGAAGGATGAGGAGGATGAAAGGTTTGATGGTGAAGGGATGAGGCACAGAGAGGGGTTGTTTGAGGGGGGGGCAGAGGAAAGAAGAAGGTTGGGGGGGGGTGGAGGTATGAGATAGAAGGGAGACGAAGTGGGGAGGAGGCAGCTTTGAGGAGGAGGGGGGAGGAGGGAGAATTGGAGAGGAATGGTATGGGGGGAGATTTGAATGGGAGGGGTTGGGGGGGAGTTTTGAAGGGGAGGAGTGAGGGGGGAGTTTAGGAGGGGAAGGGCAAGGGGGGAGTTCAGGAGTGGAAGGGCAAGGGGGGAGTTCAGGAGTGGAGGGGTAGGGGGGGAGTTTAAGAGTGGCAGGGCAAGGGGGGAGTTTAGGAGTGTAGGTGCAAGGGGAGTGATTTGGATGGGAGGGGCAAGAGGGGAGTTTAGAAAGTGGATGATTAATGAAAGACGAACATTGAAAACAAATTGGGTTTGTTGTGATTTTCAAGTTAGCAATCCGGTTCAGAATGATGGAGGAGGGATGGAATGAATGTGAATTTAGACCATGTAGTGAGGGAGACGTATAAGATATTGAATTTCTTTTTTTTGAGGTGGAATGAGTTGGAGAGGAAATTGAGAAAAGCCTTTTAAATAGGAAGAAAAACAGCGTGTTGTAAAATACCACTGAGTAAAACACTGAAGGGGAAAGGTTATACATATTTAAATAATATTTAAACAGAACCGTGAACAATCTTATGTGCACAAAAAATACCAACGGGGGGAGAGCCGAGAGGGACCACCACGAGTCACGTGAAGGGCCAACGGTATCTCCTGCGAGCTGCTTCTCCGTCAACCACACAAACAACAACTTCTCCATCTCTTCATGGACAGAGGTCTGGAGCTTTGAAATAATCTTAACGCCCTTGGCTGGCGTTATAGCCTTTATCGACTCCTTCTGCTTCAAAATCGTACATATCGTAGAAGTACTACGATCGTACTGCCTCGCCAAGTCGACAACACGCACACCTCGCTCATGTTTTTCGACGATTACGTGTTTTATATCCAAGCTCGCTCGCTCGTAACTCAGATCTCGGCTCGCATCACAAAGCAAAAAATCGACCGAGCGACGGCTCGTATCTCGGAAAACTCGTAAGTTGGTGCACTCGTAAGTCAAGGTTTCACTGTATTTGGTACATTACTGTGTATAAACTGTTGTTGTGGTCATACAAGCTTGACATTTGGCACATAATTAAAGACCCCGAACTATAGGGTTATCATATATTTGTCCTGTGACAACAATGTTTTTAAAATGGCCGCCATTTATATGGTATATTATGGTATATGGTAAATTAATTTGTATAAACTGTTGTTTGAATCATACAAGCATGGCATTTGGTACACAATTAAATATTCTGACTTTTAGAGTCATCACAGATGTGTCCAATAAAAATGGCGCCCAATTTTTAGTACGGCAGAGAGGTGAAATATTTGGGAGAATTGTGACTTTGATGATACAAGCACGAGAGTTGGCACACAGTTAGAGTATGCCCCAAGGAAGATATTTGGCTATAGGGCCATCACAGATTTGTCCTGTGACAACAATGGTGGCCATTGTTTCAAAAAAGGACAAATCTGCAATGGCCCTATAGCCAAATATCTTTCTTAGGACATAATCTGACTGTGTGCCAAATGCCATGCTTGGAACATCAAAGGCACAATTCCTGCACCTATCTGCCATACTATTGGCTAAAGGTGGTGGAAGAAGAAATGCGGGCAAGGGGGTTAACAAGGGGAGATGTAGAAAATAGGGCAAAATGGAGAACTGTCATGGAGCCCGCAAGGCTAACCCCCACTCTAGCAAGGAAAATGGCCTTAAAATTCCTGTTGTTGTTTGTTGTACACACCCAACATGTCCACCAAGTTTCGTCCAAATCCGTCCACAACTTTTTGAGATATCCTGCTATATATCGTTTTGGCCCAATCTCCCAATGGTGAAGAATCACTAAGAAATTCTACTAGCCGGATCCGAATCCAGATCTTCACCAAAATCGAATCATTTCTTCCTTGTCACATACACTACATCACTGCCAAATTTCGTCTGAATTCGTACACTTTATGAGATGTCTTGTACACAAACAGACAGACACAAACAGGAAAGAAATATGTCGTGCATAGCACGATACTTGCGAAATCCCTAAAATAATTTGTTGGCCTATGATGACCTCAAAAAGAATTGGTGGTTCAACTCAGTGACCTGGTATGCAAATACTCCAAAAGTTTCAAGTTAATTGGATGAAAATTGAGGATTTTAGAAATTTGGCCTATGTTGACCTTTTGGCCTATGTTGACCTAAAAAAATACAAGTCCGTCGGATGAAAATTCAGGATTTTAGAAATTCGGCCTATGTTGACCTTTTGACCTATGTTGACCTCAACAATAGATGGTGGTTGAATTCAGTGACCATATATGCAAATCCTCTTAAAATTACAAATTAATCCGATGTAAATTGAGGATTTTAGAAATTTTGCCGATATTGACCTCAAAAATACTTGGTGGTTGAATTCAGTGTCCAGATATGCAAATCCTCTTAAAATTCCAGGTTAATGAAAATTGAGGATTTTAGAGATCTGGCCTATCTTGACCTTTTGACCTATGGTTTACCTAGAAAAAAAAACTTGGTGGTTGAATTCAGTGACAAGATATGCAAATCCTCTTAAAATTTCAGGTTAATGCAAATAGAGGATTTTAGAAATTTGACAAAGTTGGTGACCTTTGGCCTATGTTGACCTATTGACCCCAAAAACAACAGGCTTCTTGCTTATGACCAACTCTTAACATTTGGTGAAGTTTCGTGAAGATCAGTTGAAAATTGTGACCTATAGGCAATTGACAGACAGACAGACGGATGGATGGACAGACGGACAGACGGATGGACGGACGGACGGACAGACTGAATAACGCACAAGACCAACCAATGTACCTGAAAATCTTCGATGTTCGCAAGTAACAAACAGACAAACAGAAAGACAGGGGTGAAAACATAACCTCCATCCACCTTCAGTGGTGGACGCAATAACGGACGGACACATGAAAGGACAAACCGAAAACATAATACCTTGGACCTTCAATAAAATAAAGGGCAAAAAAGAAGTGTTAGTTCAGGAAGGTGAAAAAGGTTGGCATGAAGTTTGTACAAAGAAGGTTTCACTGCAGACCAGCAATAAAAAACTAGAGCTTCCAGGGAAGCAGACCTCAACTGAACTGACTGGACAAGTTAACGGACGACAGACGACGACGACAGACGAACGCCGGAGGGTTCAGTATGTGATGAACTCAACTGGACGGTAGTCCAGTTGAGTTAAAAATGGTTATGCACACTTTGTGAAAGGTATCACATAACCTTTGCAAACAGACTTGAATGAAGGTAGGCTGATAATACAAAAACATAGCAAAAGCTTTTTTCCAACCCATATTAATCACATCTTCCCGTAATCAAATCCAGCCATTACCCAAGTCATCCTCGACCTCGACAAACAACAACAAAAAATATATTTAAAAACCTTGGACAACTGCTCTCCAAACTCATCCAGTTTCTGCTGTAGTGGCGTTCGCTCCTGTTCTGTGGCAGCCATTTCATCACGGATCTTACCAATCTCAGTACTCACACCGGTTGCCACAACTACACCAACAGCCTTTCCAGCTGCCACATTTGTGCCCTAGTGTGTATTGGGATGAAAGAAGCACAATTCAAAGTCAAAGTCAATGTTGCTACTGTAGCACGGCGGTAAGGATGCTTGACCGATACCCAGGTTAAAATATGACAAAAGACATTGTTTAGCATTTGGAAAAGAAGCAAAATTACCATACAGTTAAAGGACTGTCGATGACAAACAAGACCGAAAGTCTAACAGTGGCGTAGCCGGGCTTGTAAAATATTATAAACCACAAACACATATGATTAGCTTTTTAAACAGTCGCTAATGCTGTCTATATCATTAAACAAAGAAATTTGGAGGAATCCCGACATCAGTGAGGTAAGTTGAACTTACAGAAATGAGGGAAGATCTACTGTAATCTATATACCCCACAAAGATTGGGTTAATAACACACTATCAAAATACCGAGGCGAATTCCTTACTTCAGCGGTTGTTCATACCGTACACCGCTTATCATCGATTCATGAACCATACACCGCTTCAATCCAGTAACTTTGTATTCACGACATTGGGATTAAAGTGTGATGGTCATATTTACTGTATTATTATTATTATTACTATTACGAAAACGATACTACTGAAACAATACACTACTGTATTAAGAAACCGGGGCTTAATTTGTCCTTAACGGCCCGAAGGTGAGGCATGAAGTCTAAGGCCTATACGTAGCGGTTTGTTGGAAGAGATGCAACGCTGATGCTTTCGATATTTGATGTTCATTTTAACAATCAGTTTGTTTGTGTTTCACACAGAATGAAAATCGTAAAGGTAGAGCATGGCGATTGTGATATATGACAGGTTCGACAATATGTTCGGCCTGAACAAAATTGGAATCAAAATGCCGGTGTGGAGTCAGCCGCCGCACTGTTGTAATGACATCAGACGTAATCACATCACTCTGTCATGTGACCAGATCCTCAGCTCTGATTGGTATACGTTTGTGGGGACATACAGATGGACAAACACTGTTTTAGACGGCTTTGCCCTATGGGCTACGCCATGAAAAAAAAAAAACCCAGGTTGCTCAGTGATTGGGGGTAAGCTTTGATAGAATTACGAGCTGTTCCAACATTTCATATTTGTCTTTCAATCCTGACAATCTCACCCTCCTAAAAGGCCGTTTGCAAGCGCTCCCATCTATTCCTTAACAATCCTCTTGAAGAAGTTCAGTCACTCAAATCTTTCTGCCTCACCATCAGTCATGATTTTTCTTGGGCAAATCCCATACCTAAGTTGGAGTCCAAAGCCAGTCATTAACAGAGCATCCTCTGTTGTGCAAAGCATTTCTTTGGTACATTTGGGCCTGGCAAGATGGCCCAGATGTATGCATACTTGCCACTGAGCAGTCTAGCCTGGGGTTGAATCTTGGCCCACCTATAGAATGTCATTCTGGTGTCTCGCTGGCAGGGCAAGTCATCAAGGTGTGCAGTCCCTCGACTGCATGTTAGGCAGGCATCCCATCTGCCGGCATGTGGTCAAATCTACCACCCACGCGTGTCATGCCTCAGATGGATGTTAAACTGGATGTCCCATATGCCAGCATTAGTTGGTGGACATAAAATATCCCATGGTGTCCATCGTGAAGAGTAGACGAGCTGTTGCCGGCACCCTGAACAAATTACTAATTCCTACCCTAACCTACACTGAGCACGGCATTCGCGGCACCCTCGCCAGCCAGTGATGCTACTCACAGGCATGTGCTGCACACAAAAGAAAAAGAGGAAGAAGTACATTTGAAATTTTATCTACCTACAAAATCTTTATGCAGTACTGCTCTCCCTTCTGGACTAACGCCCCTGCCTCACGCCTTGCTCAACTTGATGCCATGGAAGCTAAAGCCTTAAAAATCATTGGAAATCCCTTTAAAATCATTGGAATCATTGGAACATTCGTTACTTTTGTTACTCCTCAGCCTCTTTAATCTCAAACTTCCCCCCAAAGGCTTCAAGACAGCAGTTCACCACCATGTCACGTTATCCACCATCCATAACCATGATCTGTTATAACCACAGTAACCCTCCCCAAGCAGCTCACCTATTTCTGAGTTCCCAGATTTTCCTTCCACTTCTGTGATTGCGACTTTTCAGCTGCATACATCTTGTTCACCAACCCCGCCCACACCTGCACCGTCCCCTTGCATTTCTCCCCACATTCCTTATTTCTCCAAGTCTCAATATATATATATATATATATATATATTTTCCCCTCAACCCTGCTGTTAGTGTGTAACCCCCTCTTCCCCACCCCAACCTCTTTCTACTGTTCCTTTCGTTCTATTCTGCCTTGATCCACACTGTGTTCTAGCTCCTCCATGAGCCTCAACCCTGTATAAAAATAAAATAAAATAAAATAAAACAAGAACCATTAACCGTCTGGACTAACGGTGGTGCCAGATTACATTTCACAACAAACTCTTAAATGCCTCTTAAGGCAACTCAGGATGGGCATCATGTTGAGAGGCAGGATACAGAAAAGCAGCACTAGTGGCATCTCAAAACTATGGGGGCAGGAAGGGTGTAATGTACATAAAACTCTCTGGATATTCCCAATCCATCTACAATGGCACACAAAAGCAGCAGTAACTGCTTATGCAAGCTACAATATGTAAATGCAGATACAAGTTTGCAAAATTATGTAAAGATGTAAAATTATGCAAGCTGACGACTTACAGAGAAAAGCATGTTCTTTTTGTCCTGGTTGACGGCTCTAGGGTCAGGCACTGGGTCTGTGTGCTTGATGACAGACACAGATTCTCCTGGCATCAAACAGAGAATTGCATTTGCCAGTAAATTGGAAAAGCATATACCTGTACACGTATGATTTCAATGAAATTACTTGCATGGCTGCAAGTAGTATTTTACCACTACATTTTTTTTACCATTGCCTGATATTCAATGTGTGTCCATGGGATGATTAAAGTACGACTGGTGAAACTTGACCAGAGGTGCATTAATGAGAGTATAGAACCATCCAATGTTAGGTGCACTGTCGTTAACCTGGGCCTGTGTCCAGACCAGCCTTATGAAATGAACAGTAGCTGTTGACACAATTTGTGACCATTAATTTTACCTGTCAAGATGGACTGATCCACTCGAATAGTTGTCGATTTCACTGAGGATAGTCTGATATCAGCTGGAACTTTATCACCAACTACAAAAATAAAGAAAGAAAAGGCAGTCAATTTAATAATAAAGTTAGAATTTCAAAAGAAGAATCAAGCTAATGAAGCATGACAAAGTATGGTGATGGCACGTTAAGCAAAAACTCGTATCCTACTGCTTGCAAACAAAGCTTCAGTGCTGGCTTTCAATCTTTGTCTTTCTGCCAATAAGGCTCATGTTAATGGTGCCACCGGCAGAAGCATAAAAATTAATAACAAAGGAAGGATGGAAAGATTTGGGGAGGATAATAAGGGGTCTCAAGAGCTGACACGATGCAGTGCGGTGAACCGGCAGGTTTGTAATCGCCAAAATCATGTTCCACAAACACCAAAGACTCAACGACACAGATCCAAATAAGGCAAAATACAAGGTATGATTGGGCAAAATCCCAATACAGTACACATGGTCGAAAATGAAAGGGGAGTATAGGGGAATTGTTCACACCACAGTAAAGATGGAAAATTAGACTTCAGTGGGCTGAAAGCAATGTGATGAGTACAGTGTGTTGAATGAGCCACACAATATTTTCAACAAGTAAACTGTCCATATCTGGCATTTTAAGCCTCTAGAAACTAGATTAATCATTTATTGACGTTGTCCTGAATCCTGAAGACAGTATCATAAATTAAATCAGACATGTTTAGAAACCATCTCAGGAAGAGCCCTCAGTTCACTGAACTCATGACAACGATTTTTAGGCAGAACAAAGCCATTGGACATAAATAAATAATAATAATAATAACTAAAATGAAACTCGGTAGAGCACATACCAACGCCAGGCTGAAATGTTTACATTTTGAATGGTACTGATCGGCCGGATCTGGATCTGGACATGAACCAAAATGTAATCGCCTTGTTCTCATCACCTAACTGACTCATCCACCTTGTTTCGACTGAAACTGTCCACAACTTTTTGAGATATTGTCCGATATAGTTTTTGGTCCATCTTCTCAATGGTGAAGAAACACTTAAAAAATGAAAAAAATTCTTGTGTCCTGATCCGGATCTTCACCAAAATTTTATAATTTCGTCCTTGTCTCACACACCCAACCTGTCCACCAAATTTCAGCCAAATCTGCCCGCAATTTTTTGAGATATCCTGTTCACAAACAGACCGACAAAAAGACAGGGGGGTGAAAACACAACCCCGGTCCACCTTCGGTGGTGGAGGCAATAATATGAATGAATGAATGATCATTTTAAGGCCATTTTCCCCGCTAGAGCAGGGGTTAGCCTTGTGGGTCCCATGACAATCATGGTTCCCTGTTTGAGGCAATGTTTTTATGGCCGGATGCCCTTCCTGACGCCAACCCTTAGTCGCCTCTTACGATGCGCAGGGATACGGTGTACCTATTCTAAATCGGGGTACACACCGTGATCATTCATCCCAGCAAGCTGGTACTCAATTTGCCGACCTCGGAAGGATGACAGACTGAGTCAACCCCCCATGCGTTAATTCAGCGATCGACCGGGATTCGAACCCAGGATCCTAGGATCCCAAGCCGGCACCCAAACCGCTAAGCCTACACCTGGCTTTGACGAGGCCTGACACCAGGCCTGACACCAACCGCTAAGACAATAATAATAGTTCTAAAAATAATAATGGTTAAAAAAAAACGTTTTGTTCTTGAAAGATTCGATTAAATTTGAGTAAAGCAATTCAGCAACTAATTGACGTCAACACATTTGGATTGTTTATATTCAAAAGTTAGTTCCATAGCAGTGCTCAGTTTATAGACTATAAAAGATTAGGCCCAGATGGCTAACACATCTGCTCCATGGAGAGAGGGCAAGCCATGAGTTTCCAAACAGCTACACCTCCCCTACATGTATACACATCGCTCCAACCACAATCGGAGAGACGGTGAAGCAAAGCAAAGGGTGCAGCCGGGAGGGTTGGGGGATGGCATAGGGGCAGAAAGCATGTAATGTGCTTCGGGACTTGGGGAGTAGAGAAGGTGAAAGTGGTTTCCCTCCCCCCAACCCCTTCCACCACCACAAAAACTAAATTTTGCTTGCCTTCCTTACAAGGCCAGCTTTCTGATCCAGTGACATGAGGGACACAGGGTGTGGACAGGAAGGACACTTCACATGGCAATATGGCATCAAACTTTGTCTCTGAATAACCACAGGATATTAACATCCTGTCACAAAACTAAGTGGAAGATTGAGAAGTTTGTTATTTGGTGAGTCATGCAGTGTCAGAACAGTCCCCTTACAATTGCACCCTTATATCATTGTTCATTCTAAAATAATCTCAAAGACATTCGAGGAGTCTACATATCGAGTGGCACGGGGCAGCTGTCTTGGAGCAATGCAAACATGCATGCACTGGCAACAGAACAGCCACAACGACACCGGCCCACATCATCAAGTCAGACATTTCCTCAGTGGCGTGTCACTCGCCTCCAAGTTATGCGTCAGTTTACTTTACAAACCAGTCATCGACTTATCGCCCACATTCTCAGTGCACTGAGGGGAAACATCTTGCAAAGTAATACAGCCTATTACAAGCTACAGTTAGCAAAGCACCTGCTGCACTCAGGCACTCATATATCACAGCCATCCGCCAAGTTATATTTGATCTCAAACTTTAATGAGGAACTTTTCATCTACCCGAGCATGCTGGGAAATTGGTAAAACCTCGTGCTATTTATTGTCCAACCATGGAATTTCTTAAATGGACTGGTGGTGTCAGCACACAATTCTAGCATTGGCCACATCTCAAAGTACTACAAATAAACATACGATCAGATAAGATTCGCTTCATTTGTATACAAAATAGGCTTATGCATTGTGCAGTGCAAATTACGTCAGCTAATGCTTTCGCACAGCAAAAACAAACAACATGCATTTTAAGGCCATTTTCCCTGCTGGAGCGGGGGGTTAGCCTTGCGGGCCCCATGACAATCTTTAGCACAGCACCTCACCATATCTGCACACCAGGAGTGTTGGGCACAACGAGCAGCAAGGTGATGGTTATAGGTTCACAGCGTTACTACTTCACCGTTTTAGATCAACAATGGCCTGGTGTTGGCTTAGCGGTTAGGGTGCTGGCTTCGGATCCTAGGATCCTGGGTTCGAATCCCGGTCGATCGCTGAATTAACGCTAGGGGGGTTGACTCAGCCTGTCATCCTTCCGAGGTCGGCAATTTGAGTACCAGCTTGCTGGGATGAATGATCACGGTGTGTACCCCGGCTTAGAATAGGTACACCGTATCCCTGCGCATCGTAAGAGGCGACTAAGGGTTGGCGTCAGGAAGTGCATCCGGCCATAAAAACATTACCTCAAACAGGGAACCATGATCGTCATGGGGCCCGCAAGGCTAACCCCCGCTCTAGCGGGGAAAATGGCCTTAAAACGATCATTCATTCATTCATTCAATGGCCACTTTGACGCCAGATAACATGGAAGATCACTTTACTAAGACCGATGTTATAATGAACCGGTTGATCGAGTGGCCGCACGGCCACAAGTGTGCACGTGTACCTTCCACATCGTAGTGCCCCTTCCAATCTCTCCTTCTTTCCCTTTATGGTATGAGCAAATTATAGCATACGCAATGAACCTCCAATAAAAACTGTGTTTTTGGGTTGAAGTGTTGTGCGTTTGTGAAAAACATTATATAAATAAACTAGAAAGCATCGGAAAATGCAAATCACGGTTGGAATATATTCTTAATGATTCTGTGTATAAGTCGAAGTTATATGGTAAAGCTTAGTGCTGGGTCATTGTATCCTGCATTTAGTTTGTGTGCTGAAAGTGCTGAAAGTAGACAGAACTGAAAACTGGTTTCTTCATAAACACTTAGAAGAGGCCGTCGGATTCGCACCAGCACCATGCTCAACTAATGCCCACCAAGTTAATGAGTTCCACTCAGACGAGGGGTGGGGGGGGGGGGGGGGGATATTTTTAGGACCGGGAGAAAGTAAGCAAAGAGCAGTGGGAGTGGAGGGGGGAAGGCAATTAACCAATTTATTGGAGAAACTCACCATTTGAAAAGCTAGAGTTCAAAGAACACCTTACGCCACACATTCTTGAGAAAAATGACATGTGGACCAGGTCTTTTCAACTCTTGCTTTTTGTTTCTGAGCAAAATCCATTTCCTACAAGCTGCGATTTGAATCTCAATATTCCTCTACGCTGAAAGCACGAGCATCAAATCTGATTGGTCCAGATGAAGAAGAATGGCATAATATTTTGTCAAAGTAGTGCTACACTGGAGGTTTTTGGAGGTAACAAGGTGATATGTGTTCTACAGTGTTCAAGTACTGTATATAATTAAATTGAAATAAATCAAAGGTGTTAAAGACTGTAGATTAACCTCCTTCCCCTTCCAAAAAAATAATGAATTGGAAGTTTACTGCCGTTGACGCACAGTCTTCGACACCACCTTATTGAACAGGTTAATTAGTTCTCCGTGCCTGTTGTTTGTATCCTCTATGTCCCTAAAAACAGCATGTTTCCTGTTTGGAATGATTTTAAAGTTAGTTTGACCACCAGAAAGGCAGACTAAAAAAAAAATACCTCACACTGTGTGCATGCGTCATCGGGACGAGATTCCGGGACAATTTGCTAAATTCAGAGCCAAAGTACTGCGAAACTACAGGTGCATGTTCAGATTCATGTTCCAGTGCACAAAATACAACATTCAATTGTAATTGAGTAGTTCCTCAATCACAGATAAACCCAATTGCTTAACTCTGCTTTTTGCTTCGTCGAGAGGGGTTGGGGAGAGGGTCGGGGGAGTAACAAATATTCTGGGCAATAACTGTTCATGAATAAACAGATAACATTCCCATGTCTCAGCATGTGATAACGCTATGGACCGAACTTGCAGCGACACCAAAAGCAACATTAATCTAATCGTATGCAAGGATTAATTGCAGGACTTGTCGAAACATGACTTGTGATGAGTCTTGATCAAGGTTGAAACAAAACTCGAATGGCACTCGAGTCACACTGAATCAATATGGTGGAAGCACAGCGTCAAGCCATGGGTCACAGGATTTTGCCTTGAAGATGCCCATAGGAGGTGGAAAAATCGACTTTCACACTTGAATTCTGTACAGATCAAAGTCCGTACATTGGGAGAGGGTGGGTGCTAAAAAGAAGAGGAAATGAACTAATGACAAAACCAAAGGGAACTTTCTCAAGGGCGTTAAAAATGAAAACGCAAGCATTACAGAAATTGGAAATAAAGTTTAATTGTAGATCGCCAATGAGCAATGTGAACCGATTTCTGAACAAAATAGTACCATATAATTTGAAAGTGACCTATAGCACTGCAATTCAGATGCAGTGCAAATAGACTTCACAGATTTTATTTACTGCAGCACATTTGTGAGTTATTTATGGAAGGCATGGGTATTTCAAGGTTTTATGAGTATGTGTAAAGGTTGATGGCTTTATAGGTCCTCCACAGAATAATGGTACACTCTCCGGCGCAACACGGCGCCTGTGAAGCAGGATGACAGTTTATAACATCTCCAGAATATCAACTTCCCCGATAAATTATTTACAATCTTGAGATCTGACAGCTCGATTGGCAATGTGCCCGGATGGGTGGATTATAATGACAGAACTGTTTAAAGCACATTGCTGTTGGATCAGAAGGTCAACTACAGGAGGCGGCATGACTTTATCCCTGTATCTGACATCATCAGAACTCTTCTGAAGATGGTAAGACCAGTTCTGTGACCAAGTTGAAGACAAGTTACATGGCCAAGATTTGTATTGTCACCTGCATATAAAAAAGGACGAAAACAATTATTTGACCAAATTGGAAAAAAAAACATTTCGGCCAACTTGAATGCCAACCCATATATATACAATAGGATGCCCCAACCAAACCGATCATGCTGTCTAATGGCACGATTAGCAAATTGCTTCCACACTTAGCTCTGTAATCATGAACTCTGTAATGCTCTGTAATGTATGTAATGAATGAAAAGACTAATAATGTCTTATTATTAAAGTCCATACGGAATCTAGAAAAAACAACGAAAGAAACACGCCACATAAAAGGTCTGATCAAAAGGTTCCAGGACTAAATTTATTGTAGGGAAATGAAGTACTGTATACTATAGGGATATTAAACATATGGCATGGTTGGCAGCACTTGCTGCCATATACCTCTGGCAGGAAGCTACCATCCTGTCTCAGTCTTGAGTGGCATGCTGTTTTGTGCAGACGCGTTAATTTTTCTCTCATTGCAAAATGTCTGACTTGAAGGAGCAACATGTGTGCATCGAATTGCGTGTGAAACTCGGTAAGATAACCACGGAAACGTATGGAATGGTAAAACCAGCATTTCGGGAAGGAGCTCTCAGACGTTATAAAACATTTGAATGGTTTGCTCAGTTTAAAAGTGGCAAAAATTCCATCGCTGATGATCCACGCTCTGGCCGTCCATCAACATCACACAGTGAGTAATCAGTCGCTCTTGTTCATGGCACGATCTCTGGCAACAGACAAATGACGATTCGTGAAATGACAGAAGTTGGCGCATCTCCTACGGCACCTGCCATGCAATTTTGACTAAAGATTTGGGAATAAGGCAGGTCTCGGCAAAGTTCTAACTCCAGAACAAAATGAATATCTCAGTCTCTCAGGAACTCATTGATCATGCAGCAAATGATGAATGCTTCCTGCCCAGCATCATTACAGGTGACAAGACTTGGGTTTATGGCCATGACCCCAAGACCAAGCGTCAGTTATCTCAGTGAAAGACCCCACCGTCAAAAGCAGGATATCTAAAAAAGTTATGGACCGATTTGGACTAAAGTTGCAGAGGTTGGGTTTTGACAAGGATGAAATAATTAGCTTTTGATGAAGATTTCTTAAGTGATTATTTACCATTGAGAGATGTTCAAAACCAACATATAGCAGAATATCTCAAAAAGTTATTGATGAACTCTGTTTTGTTTGAGTTTGTTTGGGTTTGTTTTGTTACAGGTTGGGTGTGTGATAATGACTAATCGATACAATTTTGGTGAAGATCTGAATATGGATTAGGATACAAGAATTATTTAATTTCTGAAGTGATTCTTCACCATTGATAGATCGGGTGAAAAGCGATATATAACATGTAACACATGAGGAAATGGGTGAATTTTTTTTGCATTTCATGAAAGATTACCAGGTAACAAAGGCGGTGAACCAAAAGGGGTCTAAGAAAGGGGTGAACCATGTTCTTATTGCCATTCACACAGCCCTTACAGGTCGAACAGTTAAATGCAAGGCCCTGTGGATCTATAGGACGGCACGGCACGATTTGTGCAACATCACAGGCATAGTATAGAGGCAACCAATCAAATGTCCTCCAAGGTGGAAAATAAAAACAACAACAACAACACAACAACATGCATTTTAAGGCCATTTTCCCTGCTGGAGCGGGGGTTAGCCTTGCGGTCCCCATGACAATCTTCTCCATTTTGCCCTATTTTCTGCATCTCTCCTTGTTAACCCCCTTGCCTGCATTTCTTCTTCCACCATCTTTAGCCAAGACTTTCTCGGTCTTCCCCGTCCTCGACTTCCTTCGACATTAATTTCCATCACTCTTCTCAACCAGTATCCCTGGTGTTGGGCTAGCGGCTAGGGTGCCGGCTTAGGATCCAAGGATCCTGGGTTAGAATCCCGGTCGATCGCTGAATTAACGCCAGGGGGATTGACTCAGCCTGTCATCCTTCCGAGGTCGGCTAATTGAGTACCAGTTCACTGGTAATTCCCTGTTTGTCGTTAAAGGCGGCAAAAGGGGTTGGCGTCAGGAAGGGCATCCGGCCGTAAAACATTGCTTCAAATAGGGGACCGAAAAACAACAACAACCACGGTTCCCGAAAAAGGCCAAACCCCGCTTTGCGGGGAAAAATGGCCTCTAAAGGTGGTTATTTTTTTTTGTATACTCTTCTCAACCAGTCACTTTCATCCTTCCTCAACACATGACCAAACCATCTCAACCTGTTCCTCTTCACAGCATCAATCACAGGCTCTATTCCCATCATCTTTCGCAATTCATCATTTGTCTTCCTCTCTCTCAACGATACTCCGCACATCCACCGAACCATTCGTATTTCCACCCTTTCCAGCCTTCGTTGCTGCTCTACGTTCATTACCCATGTCTCGCTCCCATAAATCATAACACTTCTCACACATGCAGCATACACCTTTCCCTTCAGCTTCAACGACACACCCCTCCTCATCAGCACGCCACTCAGTTCCCGAAACTTCTTCCATGCACATCTCACTCGAGCAACCATTGCCGAGTCTGATCCACCTTCTCCATTCAGCATGTCTCCGAGGTAGCAAAATGTTTTCACACCTTCCAGCTTCACGCTGTCTCCAAGATCCAACTCAACATTTCCTCCATCTGCAGCTCCCTCTGTGCACACCTTACATTTGAATGTAGCTGCCACACCGGTTAATGACCCTCTCAGACCACTACATTTTTGATGAACCCACTCAGTGCACATTGTACATTGAATGGAGTTCACTCCGACACCCTTCCTGCACACAGCACATGGCCACTTCCCAGTTCTTTCCACCTCACCACATGCTTTACCACTTGCCATCACCTTCATCTTTCCGATATCAAAAACAATCATAACAAAATCAGTGAGTGGACAAGTTATCAAAATAGGTATAGCTTGAACCAAAATAAACATTTGTTACCGGTAAGGACTTCATAAAAGGTCACCTGTATGTCTAATTTAAAGAAACTAATGTCATGGTCAGCCTTATGGTTAATTAGACACGTCTTGACTATCTTCACCCCAAATCAAAGATTCGTCATGCTGTCAAGAATGCAAAAGCGTAAGTTAAGTGATGATGGCAAAGTATAAGTTCATCAGGGTGTAAGGAATTATTATTTTCATTCAAACAATTGGGGAAAAAAAAAAAAAAAAAAAAAAAAAACATTTATCTCGAGGTACTTTACTCTACTTAAGGCGATATTCAAAACAAAACCTTCACCCCCCTTTCACCACCCGCCCTCCTTCCCATGCTTCCTCCCCCAAGCCACATCCCTACCACAGATCTCCCGATGTCCCTGTTCTCTACTGTTGTACTTGTGTGCTTCGCTCTCCCTTCCCTCTCTTCAACTGTCTCTCCCCATAGTCTCCCACTCTCTTTATCATATGCTTTAAGTGTCAGTTTGTTTTTTGTGATTGTTAGCTCTTACACGAGCCTCGATGTTGTATACAAAAAAATATATATATATATTCAAGGTAATTATGCCCTGAAAATAATGATAATAGGTGTAGTACAATCACAGTTGAATACAACACATGGTGTATTCATAAAAACAGGGGAAGGATGGGTCCAATGCCTGAATGTGGTAAGATTAGGACAAGCTGTGTGTTCGAGTAGCTTAGATTTACTCTCGTATTAGGGATCTGCCAGAGATAAGTCAAATGTAATATGTGGACTGATGAGGCAGTGACCATCTTTTATAGAGCAAAATAGGGTACGGTTGTATGGTGTTTAACCTCTTGTGCAGGGGAGGTTAAGGCCAGAAGAATGCAGGCCACAGCAGTGACGTGAGCTGTGAAGCCCTGGTCGAGGGCAGAACTAGTTTCAACGTTCGCAAAATTCCATCCCAAACCTGCCCAGCCAAACTGTTTGACAAACTCACCTGCCACCTCCACGATGTCCCCAGGAACTAAGTCTCGGGCCTTGATGCGCTGCACTGTATTGCGGTCCTGCCGATACACTTTCCCCATTTCTGGTTCATATTCTTTTAGTGCCTCAATAGCATTCTCTGCATTCCGTTCCTATGGAGACAAATGAGAACCATGTCAAAGTTTCTACATCCCTGTCCCCATCCAAATCACATTTTCACTTCGGTTTCTGAAAATGATATAGGTAATGAACACAAAAATGCCACAGCCCCCAAATTCAAAATTTCAGGCTTAGGACCTTTATTAGCATAGCATACCAACAGTCTAATTCTTAAAACTTCTTAGAACTGACTCACTCCAACCAAACAAAAAGCTTGACAATTGAAAATGTTATTCCAAATCAGCTAGTTTTTCTCAACCCCATTAGCCAGATTTAGTTTTTCATCTTGCGCGAAATAAGCCCAAAATGTTACTCATCTGCATGCCATTTCCTGAGAAGTGATAATTGAGTGCACAATCAGAAACCTGACCAATCTTTGCAGCTGTCACAAGATAGAGCCAATTCCCAAACTAAAACAATTATTTCATGCTGTTATACAAAGGATTTAACACTATCCGTTGAATGAGAATATTAATGTATCTTGCATCATTGCCTGAGGAGGGATAAATCAACCTGTCACAGGTAAAGCAATGTACATAGAAAGGTACATATAGATGAATCAGGAAATGGTTGGACAGAATATTCAATTTGATAATAATCTTGCATGATCCTTGTTTTGGCCAAGAAAAATTAAAATGATTAGATATGGAATAGATTTGTACAAATTGGATTCCTTATTTAACCTTATCTTAAAGTCTGAAGCATCCAACAAAAAACGGCAATGGAGAATTGCACGAGACAAAGGTGCAAGTCGCATGGTCCGTCCGCTCAGCTCACTGTCCCCGACCCCAAAAAGGCCACACACCCTAGCGGAAGATGGCAGAAGGCAAAGGCAATGCCACGACAGAGCATGTGATTCACCCATGATGACAAAAAGTGGTCTCATCTCGGAGATAGAATATTAGGTGCAAGTTGAGGTGAAACTACAACCACTGTTTCGGAGCAGGTCAACAGCACATGTGATTGCTGTGAAAAAGTGGTCTCATCTCGAATGAAAGGTTGTGCGATTGTGGAGCCTTCATTTTAATATTGCAGTATTAAGTATTAATTCCTTTCTCTATTTATCTTAATCATTGTTTTTGTCTTATAAGCCTGGTGTTGGCTTAGCGGTTAGGGTGCCAGCTTGGGATCCTAGGTTCCTGAGCTTGAATCCCGGTCGGTCGCTGAATTAACGCTAGGGGGGTTGACTCAGCCTGTCATCCTTCTGAGGTCGGCAAATTGAGTACCTGTTCAATGGTAATTCCCTGTGTGTCGCAAGAGGCGACTAACAGGGTTGGCGGCAGGAAGAGCATCCAGCCATAAAACATTGCTTCAAAAAGGGGACCACGGTGCCCGAAAAATGGCCTCTAAAGGTGGTTCTATTATTTTTGTCTTATAGTATCTCTCATCCCGGAATTCTGCGTTTGTGTTGTCTCGTGTGTCTAATAAACCTGATATTTCTTATGAATATGTGTCACCTGATTTCCATCTTCCTGCATGCGTGACCCATTTTGGTGTTTGGGAAATAAATCCCTGGGGGAGAATAGAAATTCGCTAAGAAACTTGTTAAAGAGACTGGCAGGATACAGCTTGGTGCAAGTTACTTTAATTGGTAAAAACGAATTAAATATTTATTGCCAAACTTGATTTGATAATCATTCTGAGATTACTTAAGATGTATAACAGCTGACCATAATCGAATATAAAATAAACACGTTATAGCAACTTCCCTGCCCCTCCTCCCCCTCCACCCCCCCGCCTCCAAACAAGCATTGGCAAAGCATACCGATGCACCTACCTTTGAAAGAATACTTTCAGCTACAACCCTGAAATGTCAAACATAAATTTATCATCTTCAAGATTGTGTTAAAATGGGTATTTAAGCCAGGCTAGCAATGTGAAAGACCAGTCCAGGTTTGAGAATATTTTTACAAAGCAATGGATTATTTAGTTTATTGATATTTTTTTAAAGAAACCCACCACCCACCGTACAATAGAAACAATATGAATATATGAATGATCGTTTTAAGGCCATTTTCCCCGCTAGACCTGGGGTTAGCCTTGCGGGCCTCATGGCAATCATGGTTCCCTGTTTGAGGCAATGTTTTTATGGTCGGATGCCCTTCCTGACGCCACAATAATATCTACTTTTTTATTTAGAAACAAATGTGACTTGCCTGCCATACTCCAACGATGGCATTGGCGATAAGAATAAGCAAGATTACAAATGGTTCCACAAATGCCGTGACAGTTTCTTCGCCTTCTTCGAACCACGCCAGGACCTAATGGAGACAAGAAGGGTAAGGGTACAAGTGAAGGAAGATGGGATTATTCCCGGAAGCGGCTCCATCCAAAACGTTTTTTTTTTTAAACTCTTTTAGCACAAATCACAATTCAATTCAATTTTGTACAACTTTCATACTTGTAAAATACCTCACTTGAAGTACAAAGTCAAGTTTTATGCCCCAAATAATAGCATTTTTTTAAACAAACAAACAAAAAAGAAATACCAGTTAAGCAATGATGATGGGATGGTTTGGGATTTGATAGGATGGGAGGGGCAGAGAACCACCACCACAACAATCCTGTGACAGAATGATGCAGAAAGGGCTGCTGCTACCCAAGACTCTGCATGCACCCACCCACTGCAACCCCCACCCCCAAATACAGAAAAGTCATCCAGCATGGTAAAGACTTGGGGAAAAAGTCGAGTTTTGACAGGGCCTATGGGAATAAAGGGAGGAGTTGGAAATAAATTTGGATACCGTAAACGGGCTATGTGGAAGGGCTCCACGCTCCATGCTGATTACAACAGGCCATGTGGAAGGGCTCCGTGCTGGTTACAACGGTCCGTGTGAAGGGCTCCGTGCTGAGTACAATGGGCTATGTGAAAGAGGGCTCCGTGCCGAGTACAATGGGCCGTGTGGAAAGGCTCCGTGCTGATTACAACGGGCCATGTGGAAGGGCACCGTACTGGTTACAACGGGCCGTGTGGAAGGGCTCTGTGCTGGTTACAATGAGCCATGTGGAAGAAAAGGAAGGATGTTAAGAGCATTGGCCGGAAGTTTATTAGATTGGGGAAGTGTATGGGGCAAAGTTGTCATAGAGAACAAGGAGAGGACAAAGGCCAGATATGGGCAACTTTGCAAATAAGTGGAAGGTATGGAGAAGGAGTGGAAGAAATATGAAAAGGCTTTTACAGAAATTGCAGAAGCATTGTGTGGAAGGACGTCAGGAAAGGGTGCATCGTCAAGGTATAGAAGCCAGGAATGGTGGACGGAGGAAGTAGCAAAGGCAGTTGGTGAAAATAAGGAGGCTTGGAAGAGGATGGGAAGATAAGGACAGAGGAAGGTAGCCGGACATGGGGTTGCTGCACCTGTATGGGCAGAAGAAGAACGCAGCAAGGAGAGCTGTGGATAAGGTGAGGAATGATATGGAAGAGGAGGTGTACAACAAGTTGGAAGAAGATGGTGGGAGGAAGATTATCTATAGAGTGGCTCATGACAGGGATGAGAAAAGTAAGGACAGAATAGAAAAAACATAAGGGGGGGGGGGGGGGGAGTGATTACGGTTGGTGGTGCAAGGCTTGTGAAAGAGAGGGGCACAATATTGAAGGTGTGGGAAGGATATTTCAAAGAGTTGTTGATCTGGGAAGGAAGTAACGGTGAGCTGGAGCTGCCGAGTTATGTGGAGGGGAAAGTGGAGTTGATGGAGATCACAGACAAGGAAGTGGGGACGGTATTGAAGAGGGTGAGAAAGGGAAGAGTGCCAGGCATTGATGAGGTGTGTACAGAGAAGACAATTGCAGTGGGAGAAGTCCAAGCCAGTTGGATGAAGAGATTATTGAATGTACAGTCGTGGCCAAAACTATTGGCATCCTTGCACTTTTTTCAAATAATGCACCACTTCTTCCAGAAAATTGCTGAAATAAAAAAATATTTTGGTATCCACATATGTATTTCTTTGGTTTGCAATGGAACAAAACAAAAAAAGGTGAAAAAAATTATTAAGTCTTAGCTTATTCCACACAGAAATCCTAAAATGGCCCGGACAATATTATTGGCACCTTTTAGAAGTTGTTAGAAATAATTAGATTTCAAGCAGGTGATTCTACTTTACTTTTGGATTGAACTCACATGTCGTGAGTTGCAGGTGCCTGCAATATAAAATCACTCATTCAACCAGTTTGAATGGAGAAAATGAGTCATTCTCCGGTTTTGTGTCACTGGGTGTACCACAATGAGCACGGAGAAAAGAAAGAAAACCAGAGAATTGTCTGAAGAGGTGAGACACAAGATTTTAGCCAAGCATGGACAATCTCAAGACGACAAGTCCATATCCAAAGACCACGGTGTTCCTGTGTCCACCATACGCAATGTCATCAAGAAGTTTAAGGCCCATGGCACTGTAGCCAACCTCCCTGGACGTGGCTGCAAGAGAAAACTTGATCAAAGATTGCAGCAAAGGATTGTTTGAATGGTGGAGAAAGCACCTCGATCAACTGCCAAACAGATTCAAGATGACGTTCAGACACAAAGTATGGCAGTTTCAACTCGCACCATCCTTCGCCAACTCAATGAAAGGGGGTTCTATGGTAGGAGACCCAGGACTGAGAGCGAGACATAAGAAAGCCCGACTAGAGTTTGCCAAAACACACCTGAACAAGCCATCCTTCTGTGAGAATGTCATTTGGACAGATGAGACCAAATTAGAGATTTTTGTAAAGCACATCATCTCTATGTTTACAGAAAACAAAATGAAGCCGTCAAAGAAAAGAACTCCTTCCCTACAATCAAACATGGAGGAGGTTCAGTGATGTTTTGGGGTTGCTGTGCTGCCTCTGGCACTGGGTACCTTGAACGTGTGCATATCATCATGAAATCAGGAGATTACCAAGGCATTTTGGAGCGCAATTTTCAACCCAGTGTCAGAAAGCTGGGTCTCCGTCGAAGGTCTTGGGTCATGCAGGAGGACAATGACCCCAAACACACTTCAAAAAGCACCCTGGCAACATCAACAATGCCACACCACAACTTCAACCCTTCCTCAGCACCCTACAAACCTGGCTCACCACCAACAGGGAGATCTTGGAGACGGCGGCAGGGATTTTCAAAGCTCCACACGGTCTCCACGTTTTCAAAGTTAAGTCTGTTCACAATTGTATTTTGTCGAAACTGTATTTATCTTTCGGTGTGTGAAGTAAAAGTGTGCACCTTGGAAGTTTCTCGGTGTTTATCTTTCATAAATTAATCGTCTGTTTGCCGCGTCGTGAGCGATTTGAAATCGAAGTTAAGTAATTGTTCCCATTTGTATTTTCGTTATAACTGTATTTATTTTATGGTGTGTGTACGTATATTGTGTCCCGAGGAAGATTTTCGGTGCAAATCTTTCATACCTGTATTGAAAATCGTGTTAATTCGTGTCGTGTATTGAGGCCTTGTACAGTGTACAACCTTGAGGCATTGTTTTTCTCTCAGCGGTCCGTCGTTTGTGATCCAATAACTTTCGTTCTCTGTTTTCCCAGTCTTTTCACCCCATAGCCTACTTCCTTGTGTAAATCTCAACTCAAAAAAAACAAAAAAAAAACAAAAAAAAAACATTTCCTTCTCTGTTCTTATTCTTGTTCTCATTCGTTTATTCATTCTTATTCGTTCGTTCGTTCTTCGACCACGTGTTTCTCCCCCATTTCCCCAGATAGTTTTCACTGTTATTAACCTTCAATGTTTACACTTTCCCCTCAAGTTCTATATTCCGTCATATATTATAACACCTTTTTCTTCTTCTTCTTTAAAAGGCTGCTTTCAACTTGCTCACCAAATCTATTCATCCCAAAAAAAAATTCCATCTCCTATCGTGCCTTTTTTCTACATTCCCTAAACTCTCCTGCACTCCATCCTCCATCCAGCGTCCTTAAACGTATTTTTAACTCGAAGGTCACAAGAAACTCATTTTGCAATAAATGTTCGTTTCCCATTAATCGTACACTTTCTAAAATCCAATCTCACCCCTCCCCTCCAAATCTTCCCCATAACCCCTCCCCTCCAAATCTTCCCCATCACCCCTCCCCTCCAAATCTTCCCCATCACCCATCCCTTTCAAATCTTCCCCCTTTCCCCTCCCCTCCTAATCCTCCCCATCACCCATCCCTTTCAAATCTCCCCCCTTGCCCCCTCCCTCCTAAACTACCCGCTCACCCCTCCCCTCCAAGACTCCCCCTCACCCCTCCCCTCCTAGACTCCTCCCTCACCCCTCCCCTCCAAATCTCCCCCATATCCCATCCCTTTCAAATCCCTCCCCTTGTCCCTTCCCTCCCAAACTCCCCCCTCGCCCCTCCCCTTCAAATCTCCCCACCCTCATTTCTTCTCAATTTCCCCCCTCTCACTCCCCCTCCTCAAAGCATCCTCCCCGCTTCTTCCCCCTTCCAACTCTCACCTCCATCCCCCCCAACCTTCTGCCTCACTCTTCCCCCTCCTCAAATAACACCTCATTGTGCCTCACCCAATCACCATCAAACCTTTTGTCCGCCCCATCCTTCCCTTTCTCCGAGCTATTCTGAAATCTCTGACACACCTTCAACAGCTCTCCCTACCTCTTCCACCTCTTCCACATCTTACCCTACCCCTCCTCCCCCCTGTTCTGTATCCGATGCTCCCCCTTCCTCTTCATTAACGGTATGGACCTCAAACATCCGGGGCCTTCGTTCCAACTTAACTGATCTCTCCATACAGGTTGCTTCTGTCAAACCAGACGTGATCTGCTTAACAGAAATTTTCCTCCTTCATGATGTCTCTGATTCCTTAGCATCTCTCCCGGGTTACTCCCTCCTCCGGTATGATACACCTGAGCCTCGTCCTGGAGGTGGGGTTGCTATCTTTATCAAAAACTCTCTTCCTCACTCGCCCTGCACTCTCTCCACCTCACCCCCAGGAATACCTCTGGGTACGGCTTCCCCTTCGCTCCCACCTCTTGTTCATATGTGTGTTGTACCGTCCACCAAACATGATGACTCCATCTACATCTCGCTGTCTGATAATATGGACCAACTTCTATCTACTCATCCCAACTCTCTCTTCCTCATATGTGGTGATTTCAATTGTCACCATGCCAGTTGGCTGGGTGTGGGTACCTCTCTCACCAACCATGGCTCCTCAGCAAAGGACTTCTGCGACTCACTGGGACTGACACAATCTGTCAATTTCCCGACCCGGATCTCAGTCAACGGAGCATCTTCTCTTCTGGACTTGGTTATGACTAACTTCCCTGAAAATGTCTGCTGCTCTTCTTCTGCTCCAATCGGATCATCTGATCATGTCCTTGTTAAAGTGGACATCTCTCTGACCATTCTCAGGGAGCCTGCTCAGCGTTGACGAGTCTGGCATTTCACTGAGGCCAACTGGCACGGTCTTCAAGCAGCCATCAATCATCTGGACTGGTCTCCCATCTCTACCACCTGTGACATCAACTCATCCTGGGAATTCTTCCAAAGTAAATTGCTCTCTCTCATGCACAGATTTATCCCATCTCGTCTTCAGTTGTCATACCCTTCCTCCCGTCCATGGTACACGGATTCTTGTGGTGAGGCTGTTGCCCAGAAACAACTTGCCTTCGTCTCCTGGAAAGCAAATCCAATGGAAGGAAATCTCATTTCCTTTCACAAAGCCCGAAACAAGTGTGTGTCCACCCTCAGGAGAGCCAGGAAACAATATCTCTCCGTTTTCAAGACCGAACTCTCTTATCTGTCTCCCTCTTCCAAATCCTGGTGGCGTCTGGTCAAATCTGTTTCTGGTGTTTGTTCCCCCTCCATCCCCTCCCTTACCTCAAAGGGCTACACAGCTGACTCCGCATGTGAAAAAGCTGAATGCCTCAACTCTGTGTTTGCCTCTAAATGTTGTGTCCCAAACCCATCCCTCTCTGTACCCACCATACCCAGTCGTACCCAGCTGCTCCTGGACTCCCGTGTCCTTTCCTCCTGACAAGGTGGAAAAGTTTCTGTCAACCCTCGACTCTGATTCTGCAACTGGACCTGACGGCATCAGCCCACGGGTCCTAAAATTCTGTTCTTCCGCTCTTTCACTTTCACTCCCTCTCTCTGTTCTCTTCACCCTCTCTTTTGCTCAAGGTCAACTGCCATCTGCTTGGAAATCAGCCAACATCACCGCTTTGCACAAAAAAGGTGCAAAAACAGATCCCAGCAACTACAGACCAATCAGCCTTCTCCCAATTATCAGCAAAGTCATGGAATCCATCATTGCTTCGGATATGAAATCTTTCCTCTTCTCCAATGGCTTGATCTCTGATCATCAATTTGGTTTCAGACCAGGTCACTCTACTCTGGACATGCTGCTTCTGCTGTCTCAACAATGGATGGAGGTCCTCAATGCCAAACAGGAAATTAGAGCTGTCTCCCTCGACATATCACGTGCCTTCGATACGGTCTGGCACCCCGCTCTGCTCACCAAACTCTCCTCCATTGGTATCCATGGAAATCCCCACGCATGGCTGGCGGACTTCCTCTCTAGTCGTCGTCAACGTGTGGCCCTGAATGGGTTTCTCTCATCTCCTCTTCCTGTTCAGGCTGGAGTTCCCCAAGGCAGTGTTCTGGGCCCTGTGCTTTTTCTGGTCTTCATCAATGATCTCTGACTCTCTTGAAAATCCTCTCTATCTCTTTGCTGATGACTCCACTCTCTGCCGCTCCATTCCTCATCCCTCAGATCGGCAGTCTGCAGCCTCCTCACTCTCTGCAGACCTGGATAAAATCACAGACTGGGCAAACAAGTGGAACATGTCTTTCAATCCTGACAAATCTCACACTCTTACGATGTCTCTCCGAAAAGACCGACTGGACAACCCTCCCATCTACTTTCTGAATAATCCTCTCCAAGAAGTTCTGTCACTCAAGCTTTTGGGTCTCACTATCTGCCATGATCTTTCCTGGGAAAACCACATTTCCAAGCTGGCCTCCAAAGCCAGTCGCCGACTGGGCATCCTCCGTCGTGCGAAGTCCTTCCTTGGCACACCTGAGCTCCTCACCACATACAAGGCTTTCATCCGCAGCTCAATGGAGTACTGCTCTCCCCTCTGGGCTGGTGCTCCTGCCTCACACCTAGCTCGTCTTTACGCTGTTGAAACCAAAGCGTTCAGAATCATTGGAATCTCCCGCGATGACGCTATCTCCAAGGGCCTTTCACTTAATCACCGCAGGCAGGTTGGTGGTCTTTCCATCTTCTACCGACTCCTCTCCGGCCTTGCTCCCCCAGCTCTCTCTGGGCTCTGTCCCCCAAATATTCCTGCAGGTCGCACAAGATCTGCCTGCAACCCTCTTATGGTTAAACTGCCAAAATCAAGACTCTCTGCTCACCTTCACTCCTTCATTCCTCTTTTCTCCCACCTCTGGAACAAACTCCCTCACTCTCTTCAATCCCACTCCTCCCTCCAGGTCTTTAAAACGGCTGTTCACCACCATCCCTTATCTTCCCCAATCCAAAACCTTGATCTTTTCTACCCCCGCTAATTTCACCCCAAATCCACTTTTTTGAGGTGACTTTTGACTTCTTTCCTGGAAGTCCTTGGTGTCCTTGCGTTTTATACCTATCCTGCCTCCCCCCAGGCCCTCTCCCTCCAAAATCATCTCCCGATGTCCCTGCTCTCAAATGTTGTGTTTGTGTGCTTCCTCCCCTTCTCTCCCCATCTTGTCGACCGCTCCCCTTTTTATATACTTTGTTTGCTTGTTTGTTTGATTTGTTTGTTTGATAAATGTTAGCTCTTTCACGAGCCTCGACTCTGTATACAAAAAACAAAACAAAAAAAAAACAGACTAAAAGTACCCCCCTCAAAATCAACAATCACTATTTTAACAAATTACACCAAGGACCATAGTGCTGCACCACACATCACACTGAACAACACCCTTATTACACTTACACACACACTTACACACACACACACACACACACACACACACACACACACACACACACAGCGTCATTTTTAACACATCCATGTCATTCTCAGATCACATCAAAACATTTTAAAAAACATGCACAACCAGGCTGAACAAACTTAGGGCACTCACACGCACTGACCGGACACTACAAAGAAACATCACTAACATACAAGAAGCACATTAGATCAGTCATCAACTATGCCAGCTCATCTTGGGCCTCCAGCCTATCAAACACATATCTCAACACCCTGTAGACAATACAAAACAAAGCCCTTTCACATCAACACAGGTTTCTGCCTATAGAAAGTCTACGCCCCCTTTCAAAATTTTAACCTTTTGTTTCCTTATAGCTAAATTCAATTGGATTCAATCTATTTTTTCACCTTTATTTACACATCGTAACCCACAACTGCCAAGCGAAAGATAAATACTAGAAATTTCGGAAAATTTATTAAAATTACAAAACTAGAATATCTTGGTTGGATAAGTGTCCACCCCCCTTATATTTATAATAGCAATTGTAAATTAGCTCAGGTGTAACCAATCACCTTCAGAATCACACACCAAGTTAATTGGCCTCCACATGTGTTAAATTGTAGTGATCCTGATTATTTCAGAATTAAATCAGCTGTTCCTGTCAGTTTTCTCTGCTGGGTAGTGCATTTCACAGCAAAGACTCAACCATGAGCACCAAGAAGCTTTCAAAGGATCTCTGGGAGAAAGTTGTGTAAAGGCACAGAGGATGAGTATAAACATATTTCAAAGGCCTTGAATATCCCTTGGAGCACAGTCAAGACAACCATTAAGAAGTGGACAGCATACGGTACAACCAAGACCCTGCCTAGATCAGGCCGCCCTTCCAAACTGGATGACCAACCAAGGAGGAGACTGATCAGAGAAGCCACCAAGAAGCCAATGGCAACTTTGAAAGAGCTACAGGCCTTTATGGCAAAGCCTGGTCACTGTGTGTATGTGACAACAACATCCCAAGCACTCCAAAAGTCTGGCCTGTATGGTAGCTTGGTAGGGTACAAGAAGGAAGCCATTACTAAAAAAAAAGCCCACCTTGAGTCCCGTTTGAGGTATGCAAAAAACCACTCTGCAGATTCTGATGCCATGTGGCAAAAAGTGTTGTGGTCTGACGAAACAAGGATATAACTTGATGGTCTAAATGCAAAACTTTACATTTGGCGCAAACCCAAAAATTTGAAAGCGAGTGTCGACTTTCCCCAGGCACTGCGCACGCACACGCACACACACACACACACACAACCTAACCACCATGCAGGTGTTTACCACATCCCTTGTGAATGCGAGAAAGTTCACATTGGTGAAACCTGCAGGACTTTCACCACTAGAATGAAAGAACACCAAGCACATAAGAGATGAGGCAAACGGGGAAAAAAACACCAATAGTCAATCATGCACAGACCAACGCAATCATCACTTACAATGGTCAGACAGCACACTTCACACATCCATCAGCCACTAGTGGCACACAAGAAGAATCATGGAAGCTATGGAGATGCTGCACATGTACATCACACAGTCCCCCAAGAAAACAGGCTCCATATTGGTGATATCTGGCTCTCCCTCATGAACAAGCAGACCCCTACAATCATAACTATCAATACACACCGGGGACAATGGATTATTTTGAGCAAGACCAAACTGGCCAATCAGAAATACACAATGACCAGCCAATCAGCACCCCACATTGATCAGCCAATGAGGCGTGGGGTTCTTACAACCTCTGCATCCCATAAGTTCCAGTTGCTTCTCCAATCGATGGGCAGAGCATGCTGTCCGAAACAAAGCTTACTTCTCTTTTTCTTCAGTTATTTTTAAAGCATAAAGAATATGAATAGCTCTTTTAAGAGCCAACACATGGTGTAAACTTAAACCTTTTGCGATTATATATATACAGTATATACATATTGTTACGTTTGTTTGTAGGAGGTAGACAATGATTACCTCAGAACCAGGTAGAGTGTATAGATTAGCATGCTCCAATGTCATGAAGAAGAAGAACCACCATGTAATAAGTAGGGAATTTGTATTAGCCCGGATGTCATGTAAGGTGTATCTTCGTCCCCATTACGAGGAGTGGGGTATGTTAATTAGCTCAGTGATTACGAGTAATTTATCCCTTGTATGTCGTTACCTCTGTACTTTATTCCTATGTCCCTTTTGGCACCACACCATAGACACATAGCCAAATCGTGCATTTAAACACCCTAATTAAAAAGCTAACCGGTAGCAATGCATCGAGCCCTACAGCTGACAACCCCGACTTGGGAGGCGCACAGGACGGGCGGGCCGAGGGCCGCGCCCAGAAGGACAGTGATTGGTCAGGGTTTTGATTGGCACCAGCCCGGGGTAAGATGGGACTTGCTGATCGGAGCAGGGAAGGGCTGGTAGGAAGCGACGCTGATTGGCGAAGCACCCCAGATGACATCAGCCTGGGTGATAAAAACATGCTAGCGGTCATTTCTATCTCTTCTTCTTAGCTTTTCGCTCTAGTGGACATTTTCTTCTCTTCTCCGGGGATCCTTGGTCTGACCGCATTCCCTCTTGCGCTTTTTCTCACCTGGACCTCGTACGAGCGGTGGCATGTTTCTCTCGGGCTCAAGGGAGCAATCGTGAACGGCCGTGTTTCGAGATCTTGATGGTGGTCGTGAGGAGGAAGAGCCGCGGGATTCCAAGTAAGAGTGATGGGTGGACGAGTGCTGCTGGCTCGCTGCAATGCAACACACAGCGAGGCCTGGGTTCCCGCCAACGAATGAGCAGTTCCCGCCAACGAGCGTGCGGTTCCTGCCAAAGCCCCAAACAATTTTGACGATTACTGACGAGACACCACCAGCAATCAGAGGTAAGTGCACACAGACGCTATTTATTTGAAGTTATTTTATCTTTTGTCTGTGTTTGGGTCTGTTTGGGAGCGCTCCAATTTAGGAATTTATTATTATTTGACCGCGTTTTATTTTGTTACTGGCATTTCTTAATAAAGCCGGCATTTTCTTTACATTTTAAACTCGTCTCGGTTTGAGTTGATTTATTGCAGGTTTGAGGACTGCCTGTGGGATCCGTGAAGGTAAGCGCTCCAGTTTCTCCCCCTCCCTCTTGTTCCCCCACGCGTATTCTCTGTCATTTGAACTGAACGCCTCAGAGTAATAGCTCGTTTCCTCATCCGTGCTCCACTAAGGTGTTCACCAAGGGTAGTCACGCGACAGTGTATATATATTTCCCTGGACGTGGTGAAACCTGCAGGACTTTCACCACTAGAATGAACACATGGTGTAAACCATGTATTATATATCCCAGTTGTTATGTGATTTCATACCATCAGTGGTGAACCACCATTAAGGTATCCCATCCAGTTATGCTGTACCTTAATGGGAGCGATAAGTACCATCTGCCACACGGCACATTATCTCTGGTATCCACTCATTATATGGAATCGCCTGGATACAGCAGGGAGCAACCAATCAAAATATAATTTCAGTTCTCCAGCTTTCAATTAGCGCACGTAATGATGTCACTGCCATGTACGTATGCTCTGCCTGTCAAGCTCTCAGGAGAACACATATGGGCGAAACGAGGTCGGTAACTGAGTTTTTCATACACTTATAACAGTATCTGAACTAAGATCAAAAATTATGCTCTGTCGGATGGTTCTCCTGAGAGCTTGACAGGCAGAGCGTACGTACATGGCGGTGACATCATTATGTGCGCTCATTGAAAGCTGGAGAACTGAAATTATTATATATATATAAAGGGTCCGGCTGGGAGGTGTGACGATTTTCAGAAAACTCGTACACAGTTATTTTTAGTCGAATTTCTATTTTTATTTTTTTTAAAGACTACATATATAATGCCATTTAATACACTGTAACAAAGACATTTTAAAAATGTAATTCATGTTTGAATTGGGTATAACAATGCAAGTGGGGGGTCTAGCGCATGCGTGATGGCTGTTGGTTACTCGTTGTTAGGTGCCATTTCAGTAGCCATGGAGCTGTGGACGATTGAACATCGCGTCTTTGTTGTTAAGACGTTTATTCAAACGGGTAGTTCGGTGGTGCTTACACAACGCAGATTTCGTACTCACTTCAATGTTGGTCGACGTGGCGCCGTTCCGTCTCGAAACACAATATTGAAGTGGGTAAAAAACTTCAGGACAACTGGATCTGTGAGGCCGGGAGCAGCTCGGGGAGGTGATCGAACTGTTCGGACCCTGGAAAACATCGAAAGGGTTCGACAAGCTGTGGAGGCCAGCCCTCGTCGGTCAGCGGTACGGCACGCTCGCGCTCTACGGATGTCAGACAGATCAGTTCGTCGCATTTTGCACTTGGACCTTCATTATCACACGTACAAAATCATGGTGGTTCGAGAACTGCAGCAGAATGATTTCGTACGGCGGTTTACGTTCGCAGAAAGAATGCTGGAACTGCTGAGGGATGACACTGTTCTCATCATGAGTGATGAGGCGCATTTTCACTTGTCGGGAAGTGTAAACAAGCAAAATTCCCGATATTGGTCAGCAACAAATCCGCGAGAACTCCATCAAAGACCCCTGCACTGCGATCGAGTCACTGTGTGGGCCGGAATAGTCCGATTGGGCATAATTGGGCCTTATTTTTTCAAGGAAGGCGGACGCACTGTGACGTCAACTCACAACGTTATGTTACGATGTTGCGCGAGTTCTTACTGCCTGAATTGAGACGACGTCGCATTGACCTCCCTACAGTTTGGTTTCAGCAAGATGGGGCTACTTGCCATACCTCAAGAGAATCAATGGCCTTATTAAGAGAACATTTTCCAGGGCACCTCATTTCAATCCGTGGGGATGTGGAGTGGCCCCCTCGATCGCCCGATCTTTCACCGTGACTATTTTTTATGGGGTTACCTGAAAGCTAAGGTTTACATTGAAAAACCACGCACTCTTGAGACCCTTTCAGATGCCATCACCAGAGAAATTCGAGCTATTCCACTTGCCATGGTTGAAAGGTCTATGGACAACTTTTCCGCGCGTCTGCAAGAATGCTTGGACAAGAACGGCCGCCATTTAGATGATGTCATTTTTCAAACATGAATTACATTTTTAAAATCTTTGTTACAGTGTATTACATGGCATTATATATGTAGTCTTTTTAAAAAATAAAAATTGAAATTCGACTAAAAATAACTGTGCGCGAGTTTTCTGAAAATCGTCACACCTCCCTGACGGACCCTGTGTGTGTGTGTGTGTGTGTGTGTGTGTGTGTGTGTGTGTGTGTGTGTGTGTGTGTGTGTGTGTGTGTGTGTGTGTGTGTGTGTGTGTGTGTATATATATATATATATATATATATATATATATATATATATATATATATATACATATATATATATATATAGTTATGTCTGGGGGATAAAGGAATATCTAGAGCCAGGTAGATCTGTATAGGTAACATGCTTAGACTGTCGTGATAGGGAATCTACCCTGTAATAAGTTCTGTGTTTTAGGCGGTTTGTCGGGATAAGAGTATACCTGTAAACATACAAGGATGTTCGGGTGATAAATAGTGTAGGGACTAAGATAAACCCCTGTGTGTCAGACCTGGAAATCATTCCTTTGTCCCTTATGGCAACGCACTCCTATAAACACTTACATAGGCCCTTTAGTGCACACATTAATTAGTTCCCCTCCCTTACCACGACTTTGGAAAACAGGCAGAAAGCCAGGCTGGGGCGCCGCCGATGGGGCCGCAGCCAGCCACACCACCGGCTGGCCAAGCAACCAGCCTCGTGGCAAGGCTGGGAGCCACGCCCAGGAGGACTGTTGATTGGGCAGAGGGGAAGGGCGAGCAATACCAGTGCGGGAGGCACTCGGCCAATGAGAGGGCGCCAGCTAAAGAGAAGATTGGAGAAGGGTGGACGACGGTGATAAAAGGGCACGCTGCACAACATTTTCGCTCTTGGCTCTGGGTTTTCATAGTGTGCAGTCGCATTTGCTCTCCTTTGGCCCTCTCTCCATTTTGGCCCGTTCTTCTTCGCTGGTCTCTTGACGCTGCACGACATATTTTGGTCTCTGCGCTTCTCTTCTTCGTGCTGACGGTTCGCTCTTGGTGTGGAGTGGTGCTTGGAGCGGTGCTCAGCCCTTCGCGGTGCTGTTGGTGCAGGAAGCGAGTGTTGGTGCTGAGCGGGCGGGACCTCGTGGTGTGCAGCGGAGCGAGTCGCATCGGCCACCAGGGCCTGGCGAAGCATGCTAGCGGACGAAGGGTTTCTTCGCGCCGGAGCTTGGAGCCGCGTGTGGGCAAGACGACGAACAGATAAGGCCGCACCACACATTCCCCGAACATAACGAACGTTTTATTTTCGTAATTCATTCCCCCGTCTCATATCCGAAAACTGTGTGGGGACGTCCCGGTTAGGACATTTATTACCGGCGCGTATTTTCCTGTCCCGCTATCCTTGTGAATAAACCCTTGTATTATTTTTCTGTTTGTGTCTGAACGCAGTTTCCATGTGGTTTATTTAACAGGTAAGACTGCAGGGATCTTGCGCCACCCCTCCATCCTGCGCAATTTTGTGTATCTTTCCGCCATCGAGTTTTCGCCTCGAGAGCTAAGGCCTTCGCAATCGGCTTCCGTGACCGTATGATTTTAATCAAAGGCGGCCACCCGACAATATATATATATATTGTTGCGGTTTTGAGTTTTTACAATAAAGGTTAATTTCCCCCTCATAGTTTAGTCACACTACAACACGTAGCCTCGCGATAGTTCAGTTATGTCTTAGTAAATGTAAGCATAGTCCTTTTCCTGTGTTAGTTTTGCGTTGAGTAGAATAATGAGCGTTACGTCCTTCCATTGCTTATGCCGCCTCGATACTGTGGCTTTGGCGTGAAATAACACGCGGCCGGCCTAACACGTCGATCAAGGCCGAAGGAAGGCGAATGGGAAGCTGACGGTAAGCGCGAGCCGCCAATCAGGGCTCGAAGGGAGTGGCTTAGCACTGTGTCAAAAGGCGTGGTTAGAACATTCGATGCGGACTAAGGGCATGGCAATAAAACCCTTTGCGCAAAGCCCCCACCACAGTTATGGGAGAGGCGCTTGACAAGTGAACAAGTTCTGAGGAGAGGTGCGCTTAAAGAAGCCAAATGAGTTTTGAAGGAAGAGGCGTTTGAACAAGTTAATTGCTCGGTTGAGCTTGAGGCGGATCCTTTCTATTGAGTTACGCGAGTGAAAGCGCGCCGCTGATTAATAGTGCTGCGAGGAACCACCGAGCCGTGCGAGAGACGCGTATATTTTCCCGCCTTCCTGCTCTGCCTTTGTTCGAGAGGCGCGCTGCAAGGATCCCTCCCGCCGCCTGCGTGCCTTCATCGAGGGACGTGCTGTGACCGGGGAGGGCCACGCCGGGCGAAGCTGTTCCTGGACGACCAAGCCGGCGCGTTCAGTGCCTGAACATTTCCTTTCTTCATTTCCCCCTGTGAGTGTGAACGGGCCCGTGTCTGGGCATTAGCCACGACTGTTTAAGTTCTGCCCTGTGTCCCTTCTGCTTCTACCAATTCTTGTGTAAATAATAATTATTAAACCTGTGTTCTTTCTTCTATTCAACCGTTCCTGTCATTTCCATCTATTGACTAAGCGTGGTACGAATAAAACCGCTCGAATCGGGTTCCAATACCAGATAACTGCACGGACCACGTGGTACGCCATCCGCTCGGACGTACTCAAATTACGCGTGGTTCGTGCGAGGCTTGATCCCCGCTTCCGTGGCGGCATAGGTACTTAGGTACGTGCGAGAATTGTCCCGGAACTCTACCCTGTGTCTGCCCGGGAGGGGCGATTCAAGTCTCTCGGTTGCGATGACCCAAAAAGAACAAGGGGCTTAATCTCCCCTTGGTAAGGGCAGGAGGGTCGCGCAGAAACCGTAACAATATATATTGTAAAGGATAGCACACTGAGCAGTAAAATAATTTAAATTCTTTATTAATAGCCTGATGTTTCGAGAGCAAACTAGTTCTCTTCCTCAGAGGCGTTAGGTGTGGTGAGGTGGTGAAACCGTTAAGTTCCATTGGGGGCAGATCAAGCCATGGGTTGGTCCAAATCCTTGCCAATCGCAGGGCTTCTCTGCATTCAATGATTCTGCCATTTTTGTTGGTGTTGTAGTTGATTGCGTAGTACTTTGTATGTGGGTTGTAAGTTGATGTGTCAGTTGATGGAGTTTTCATCAGAGTACCAGGCCTCGATAATCTCTCGCTCGGTTCACTCTCAAAGGTCCTTTGCCAAAGATCGTGGTCTGATTCCATGAGATTGTGTGTTGGTGTGTGTGTGTGTGTGTGTATATGTGTCGAAACCCGTAACAACCTGTCTTGTCGTCTTACAGCACGTTGGTGTTCAGTTAGTTCAGTAACGTTTGGATGTTTGGCCCGCATAATTGGCTTCACAATCTTCACATTGTATGTTGTAGATAACATTCTTTCTGTCAAATTTGTTCACGTGGTATTTTGGCTTTGACAGCTGTGCTCGTAAGGACGCTTGTGGTTTTTGTTGGTGATGTTGATGTTGTACTCACGTAGTATGCCACTTGTGGTTTCAGAAGCACGTTGTATGGATGGAAGTGCCACCGTGTGTGGAGGTGTGGTTGGATTGTTGTTGCTGTAGTTGGACTTCTGGCGACAAGATTTGATAAATGCATTTGGGTAGTGGTACAATATGAATCCTGAGATGCAAATATTTTGACATGTACGTACAGTATATGTCTATATATATCTATAATAATAAAAGGCAGTGTCCGTCCGTCCGTCTCCTCCATAACTCTAAAACCATATACAGACATCTTCTTCTTCTTCTGCAATTTCGCTTGCTTCATCTGCAATCTGGAATTCTTCTGCAATCTGGAATTTTGAAGATCGGTTCGGATTAAGAGTTTGTGGAGCTTATCACATTGTGGTTTTTAACCGTGTGTGGACATGAAATAAAGGGGTGGAGTGGGGTGGTTGGGGTAGAACCAGTTGCAACTGCTAAACCAGAAAGCATCTCAAAATGCAAAGCCTGTCCGCATCCGTTTGTATTCAGACATTTTCTTCTTCTGTATGCTAAATATAATGAAAATAGTTTTAAAAAAAATAATAATTGAAAATTGATGATTTTATGCAGCCTTGACCTTTGAGCTTTAGATCTAAACAAGACCGAAAGTCTAACAGCGGCGTAGCCGGGCTTTTAAAATATTATAAACCACAAACACACATGATTAGCTTTTTACAAACATAACAGTCGCTAATGCTGTTTATAACATTAAACAAAGAAATTTGGAGGAATCCCGACATCCGTGAGGTAAGTTTTACTTAGAGCTGAGGGAAGATCTACTGTAATCTAATAATTTACCCAAAAGGATTGGGTTATAACATGCCATCAAAAAACCGAGGCCAATTCCTTACTTCCGCAGTTGTTAGTACCGTACACCGCTTATCATCGATTTATGAACTGCTTCAATCCATTAGCTTTGTATTCATGACAATTTTGTTTGACAATTCACAATAACTTTGTAATTTGTCCGAAACGGCCCGAAGGTGAGACATGAAGCCTAAGGCCTATACGTACCGTTTTGTTGGAAGAGACGTAACGCCGATGCTTCTGATATTTGATGGTCATTTTAACAATCGGTTTGTTTGTGTTTCACACAGAATGAAAAACATAAAGGTAGAGCATAGTGCTTGTGATATATGACAGGTTCGACGATATGTTCGGCCTGAACAAAATTGGAATGAAAATGCCGGAGTGTGGCGAGTCAGCCGCCGTACCGCCGTAATGACGTCACATCACCCCTGTCATGTGACCAGATCCGCAGCTATGATTGGTATACGTTTGAGGGGACATACATACATACATACATACATACATACATACATACATATGGATGGACAAACACTGTTCTAGACTACCCTATGTGGTGTATTGTAATATTGCACAAGGTATGACGAATTGTATGTTTTCAGTTTATCAACAAGGTTTTTTCGCGACTGGACGAGTGCGTGAGCGGGATCGCAGATGAGTCTGAAGTTGGAGGCACTGCTGTACCAGGGGAGCTGAAGCAAGCGATTACCACACACTTGGATGAGCTGGGAAAGTCATTCGACGGCTACTTCCCCGACCAAGAGCAATACCCAGAATGGGTGCGGCAGCCGTTTACTTTCGACGTTGCAATGGCAGATGTCAACGACCAATACCTCGACGACATCATCGAACTTCAGCAGAGCCAGACTCAACAACAACTCTTCGGCACAACAACGCTCTCAACGTTTTGGTGCCGCCAAATGGAAGGGTATCCTCACATCGCTAAAATTGCCCTTGAGATCCTCACACCGTTCGTTACAACGTATCTCTGCGAGCATGCGTTTTCGAAACTGGTGGACAGAAGAACAGAAAACGCATTAAGATGTAATTCTTCTTAATTTTTTGGTCAAATTTGAGGGGTTCCACGAGTGTTCGGTGGGTTTCGTTAGGGTTCGGCGCCATTAAAAAGGTTAAGAACCACTGTTTTAGGGGGTAATCGATTTCAAGCTACATCTTCTCCGAGGGGTTTGGTGGAATCTGACAGGGGTTTCAATATTTGGTTAGGCCAATGTCATGTGTCTAGCCCCACGGACGGAGCTCGACGTTTCATTTTTATTTATTTTTTTCCATTTCATTTTTCACCGAATTTTCGGTATTGTGTAGCTAACTAACCTCATGTCATAACTGATTATACATTATTTTCTATCTCATTTCAAGGTCAGTAACCTTCGTATTGACATTTCCGGGCCTGGCCTGTCCGGGCCTGTTTCGGTTATAGTCCATCCTTTGTCATTGAATACCGCTCGCTCATGAACCATCGTCGTCTCCTGACTTGTATGAGTTTACCATTGGTTTTTAATACGAGTAAGGGATATTTAATCACGAATGCGAAAACATGGCATTGGCCAGGAATGGGATCCACCCGGAAGTGGTGTGGTCCGCCACAAGTTCCTGGTTATAAATATCCCACCAGTGTGGTCTTGATGTTGCATTCATTACAAACATGTTAAAATAAGTGAAATTTGCATCGTGTGTAATGCTTTAAAATACATGTGCGAATTTTCACCTAGATTTTCCGCAGGCTGAGGGAATTCCTGCTGAAACAGGTGACAATGAGCGATGATGTGAGACCCCGTAGTGGTTGTTGTTTTGTGTCTGCAGAATAAGGCACATCTACATGCGAGTCAGTGTCGCTCGGTTTCGGAAAGTTTCCAAATTCACTACGAAAAGACATCAGAAAATTTTAACGGCTTTTATGGTCGGCAAGCAGGTCGAAAGAGAGCCTGCTGATCAGGCCGAACGACCTAAGGTCAGAGGAGATGATGCAAACACTCCTCCAGAGATAACAGCGATGAACTGGATGAATAGAGTACTCCCAAAGACACGTAACTCGACAATGGTGCATGTAAAACTATTTATGTGCACCTGTTCCTGAATTTTGGGTGCACTTTTTTTTAAAATTCAACCCTCGTATAATCAAAATTATTACCCTCGCCAGAGGATAATAATCAATTTAAGTCCATTTGTTTGTCTGTTTGTTTGTCCGCACAGAATAAGTATGCCTTTCTCTGCAACCGTTGGTCCGATTGACAGGAAATTTTCACTATAGGTGCACCTCCTCCTGTAGAATTTCTTTAATGATAATTATGATGTCATAGGTCACGTGGTGCGGGCACTATCTTGGAAAAACCGAAAAACTTTGCACCTCTATATCTCCGAAAGCGCTTTTGTCATTAGCGAAAAAATTACAAAGCGAAAAGCGATTGCTGCAAAGCAAAAAAAATTAAAAACAAGTACACATACATTCAAAGTACACCGCCCCCATGCCAAATAATTAAATATGCTACAGCGCGGCATTGCCGGGGCACCTCTGGCGCCGGCAATACCGCGGTGCAGCTCATAGAGACTGCATTGGGAGGGAGAGGTGTACAATAATAGATTGATTAATTGTATCTATCTATAATTCCAGTAATCTCTGTGTGTTTGTTTGTACGTTTGTACGTTTGTACGTTTGTCTGTGACCGCTGTTTCTCGACAACTACCGGTCCGATATACTTGAAACTTGCCAGGTATATTGCTGGGGACCCGAGGATGTGCCTTTTCAAGGTTTGAAATTAATCGGACAAGTACTTACCGAGCTATGGCGATTTAGCCGTTCGCCGTTCGCTTTGGCGTTGCGAATGGACCAAACCATTCATGTAAATAGAGGGGGGGGGGGGGGTTCTGTGGTCGTTCGCTTTGGCTTTGCGAATGGACCAAACCATTCATGTAAATAGAGGGGGGGGTTCTGTGGTCGTTCGCTTTGGCTTTGCGAATGGACCAAACCATTCATGTAAATAGAGGGGGGGGTTCTGTGGTCGTTGCGAATGGACCAAACCATTCACATCGAATCATCGAATCACATCGAATGGACCAAACCGTTCGCTTTGGACCAAACCATTGCATGTAAATAGAGGGGGGAGTTCTGTGGTCGTTGCGAATGGACCAAACCATTCATGTAAATAGAGGGGGGGGGGGGGGGGGGGTTCTGTGGTCGTTACTGTCACGTGGTTTCAAAGTTTTTTTTTGTTGTTGTTTGCACGCATGTTTTTTTGCACCCACGTACGGGCACGCCCTAGGATGTTTACACACACACACCCCTACACAAATTTTTTTTTTTTTTTTTTTTTGGCAAGGAACGGGCACCCACGTACGGGCACGTCCTAGCTTATATATAGTACGGGCATGCCCTAGTAATTAAAATCAATACAAGATTATCATAAAATATTTTCTTAATCAATTGGCTAATAGCAATAACTAAACCACTAGTGCTTCATCCAAAGATGTATCTTTTAGAAATTTAATTTAAAAAGTCATTAATAAAAAAATTAAATAATTAATCAATAAATAATTAATCGATTACATGATTAATCAATAAAACAAAAATATCCTTCATAGCCACATCACTTGGTCACTGTCATGTCCAAATATTAGCTTCCTAGCTCAAAAGGTGCCTGAGATATTGCCCAGATGAGAAAGAAAATAAATAAATGATTAATAATGAAAATAAATAAATAATAATCATTAAAAAATTAAATAGTTAACAATTGGCTTATAGAATTCATAAACCACCACCATTTCATCCCAATCTGTAACTTTAAAAAAATTAATTAATTACGGCATTCATCAAATAATTAATCGATTAATTAATCAATCAATATACCAAAAATCCCCTTCACAGCCAAATCACTTGGTCATTGTCATGTCCAAATATCAGCTTCCGAGCTCAAAAGGTGCCTGAGATAATGCCCAGAAGAGAAAGGAAATATATAAGTGCTTAATTAATTGCTAATAATTAAATAACTAATATAATCAATTAATTGATTAATCAATAAATCAAAAATATATTTTACAGCCAAATCACTTGGTCATGGGCATGTCCAAATATCAGCTTCCTAACTCAAAAGGTGCTTGAGATAATGGCCAGAAGAGAAAGGAAATGTAGAAGTACTTAATTAATCGTTAATAATTAAATAACTCATCAATTAATTGATTAATCAAAAAAAAAAAATACCGTTTTTGGCAAAGTACTTGCTCACTATTGTGCCGAAAGTTCAGCTGCCTAGCTCAAAGGATGGCTGAGATATCGCCCAGACAAACAACAAACAAGAAAGAAAACAAGAAAGAAAACAAGAAAGAAAACAAACAAAAACAACCAGAGTGAAAACTGAGTACTCCCTTTCAGCGTGCGTCATTGCCGAGCCCCCTTCGTGCCCAGCAATGACGTTATGCAGTGCCTGGAGATGGCAAAGGAAAGGTGCTGTGTACAATATGGCTCATTCTAAAGAACTCTCCATGAGAAATAACATATGTTAATGATGATGTCATAGGTGCCTACATTATGACGTCATAATTCGACATATACAAAGCTTCATCCAATAAAGATGAAATTTATTGAACGTCATCAAGGGATAAATTGGTGGAGAAAAATAAATAATGATGACGTCATCGGTCACGTGGTTCGGCCACCATATTTGTTTTAACACAAAAGCCTTAAAAACCACTAAAACACGTCCTGGCAAGGGTCTGCAATCTCTGATTGCTCTTTTCTTGTTATAATTGAAATGCATTGCAAACACATAATTTAAAGGATTGCTGCAAATTACGTTTTCATAACAGCCTATAATCATTATTATTTTAATTGTAAACCACAACATAGTTCCTTTGCCTAAAGTAAGAACCTTAACCAGTAAGCAACTGACTAGTTTCCAGACCGCACAGATAATCTGCTGGGCACTGTTCTTTCTCATGGATTTGTTCCTTTCCGCCCAGAATGTCTCCCAAAGGTGGTCCACAACCACTGCCAGTTGTGGTCCACATTAGTAATTACCTGCATCAATATATCCACAAACTCAGTTGCATCCAGGCAGCCAGTCAACCAAACAATGCAATGGCACTAGTCATACTTTGCTTGCTGGAAGAATTAATGTATTATCACATACAAGTATAAAGCCCAACAAAATTGACGGGTTGGAGCAGTTTTTGATGGTACAGCCTCGAAAGCATGCCAAACTCTGAAGCCTGGGCCTAATGTCAGATGTGTTCATATCTTCTATTATTAGAGATCCTACAGACGTAAATGAACACTCAGTTTACTCTGTGCACGTTGCACAACACATGCAGCGAATTTCACTTCCCTGTGCCTTGTAGCGTTTTTTGGGGGTTTTTTAAACGCTTCTGTACACCACCCTTGAGGCTCGGTTTGCAAGCCACTGTCTACAATTCCAATATAAGAGATATACTTACTCTTATTTTGGGTCTTCCGTGTCCTCAGGGTTTTTTTGGTGCTCAGGTTATTTTGTGTTCTCTGGGTCATATGGGTCTTCGGGGTCTTTTGGGTCTTCGGTGTCTTTTCAGTATTCAAGGTATTTAAGGGTCTTTGGGGGTATTTTGGGTCTTTAAAGGTCTTCTGGGCATTTTTTTTAGGTCTTCGGTGTCTTTTCAGTCTTGAAGGTATTTTAGGGTCTTTGGTGTCTTTTGGGTTTTCAGGGTCTTTTGGGTCTTCTCAGTATTTTGGGCATTTGGGGTCTTTATGGGTCCTTGGGGAATTTTGGGTCTTCGTGGTCATTGGGGTCTTCTGGGTCCTCTAGGTCATTTGGTTCCTTGGGGTCATTTGGATCCTCAGGCTCTTCTGGGTCCGTGGGGTCTTTTAGGTCCTCTGTGTCATTTGGGTCTTCGGGGTCCTTGGGTTATTTTGGGTCCTCGGAGTCTTTTTGGTCTTTTAACCAGTGGACACATAGTCGTGTTCAAAGATTGGCCATTAAACCCCCTCCACTCAAATCCCTCCTAAAGCACTACTCAAAGCCTTTAAAACTTACCCTTGTGAAGGGGGACAGACATCATACAAATTCACAAACACATTGTGTTTGATATGGTAGATTCATAACTCATCACACATTACATTATGTGCCAGGTTAACAAATTATCCAACAATACATAAAATACACACACAGGTAAATTCTTCTCAAATTCTCACATCATTGAGGTTGTGTTAAATCAAGGTGCCAAGTTGCAAGCTTTGGGTTTCACAGTCAGACATTCAATTCAAAATGCACTTTACCAAAAAACGCAAATTGAGATACCACCACCACCATCAGAACGAAGGCACTTTGACAAAGCAAAGCAAGATCCTGCATTTTGCCCTCGTTTCTTTCAGCCCCTTCACCCCCAAGTCAATCTGGGGAATGCCAAATGCAATTTAAGGGCACCACAAGGGCAATGCGCTTTGGCAACAGGAAGTTTGAGCTCGATAAAACGCAGCAGGCATTAATCGATGCATCTGCAGCCACACCGTTAATGGAATGAGCTCAATGCAGTAAGAAAGGAGCAGTCTGCTACGACGAAGAATACAATCGTTAATGCACGGTGGATAAGAAACCTTTGTGAAAAAGAAAATTATATCAAAGATACAGAAATCAGAGGGAAAATGCAACAATTTAATCTTTTTCAGAGGCTCAATTTAATCAGAGGCTCATCAACCAAGAGGTCAAATAAAGGAGACAGTAAAATAGTTGGCCAAATAGAGTTCGTCGCCATGGTGTCTCTTACACACACAATGTTCCACCGAAAAAAAGAGAAAGATAAAATAACATGGTTCACAAATATATGGCTCAAAGCAGGCAATGGTGAGTGGTCAACACATCAGGTAATCCAATCCTGCTGCGCTCTGGCAGCACAATGATATCAAGTACGCAGAAAGCGAACACCCAGGCCTACAATGGGATCCTGCGAGCACAGTGACTGCCTCGTTCTCAAAAACCAACATCACAAACTCTTGGGAGCAAGCCCCTCAAACTGATGTACCAAAAACCTGTTAGGGTTGGTGCTGCGCAAGCTGTTTATTAGCAAAGGGTTATGCTGGGTGGTTTGACATTGCCTTTTCAGACCTCAAAATAGTTCCTTTGCCAAAAACCTACCACCAGCCATAGCTAAAACCCAAAAGGCTCAAGAATAGTCCCCTGCGCTCCCCCATTCTCCTCCTCTTCCCCAATTTCAATATGTAGCCATACTCCACAAGGCACAGCTATGAGCACAAACCATTCACATCAGACAGCCCAGTGCCAAAAGGCAAGATGGGGAAAAAAAATGAAGACGGAATCCAACTGTAAAAAGATGGTCCCAGTGCAAACATGCAATGCAAACAAACAGAAAGGCAATAGTACAAGGATCTCTTCGGTTAAAAATAATGACAACAAGGCAATATAAAACTAACTAGCCAGTGACATTGATTGGACTAGGCTTAGCTAACTATTTCAACACAAGGGCAAACTGCTATAGCCTACTTGAAGGTCAGTGCCCAAAAAAGGAAAGGAACTCGGGCACTGTCCCACCACAGCCTCTGTGGAGCACAATGATCGCAGTGCAACCAATGCAGGCTTTCATAGTGAGGATACCCCGTGTCTGTCAAACACACAGACAAAATTTCTACCCCAGTTTAATTTGTATCCCCAGGCCGATATTTCAAACCCCAGTCGATGCCGTTGACAGGCTGTTGGGTTGCCGAGGATGCCTGTGCCATGCCAAAGTTGGAAACAAATTGTGCATGGTGTCCAATGCATCAGCAAAGGCACCTTTGATAACCTCTCATTTCTCCCCGCACATTCTGCGCTTCAACTTTCCTTCCACTCCCGGGAATGTCTGCACTCAATCTACAATGTCTCGTTCTATGCATCCACTGTTGCACCTGCTCCGATTGCCCGACAAACTTAGCCGCACTTTTAATCCCAAACCAACCACATTGTTCCACCTTCCTAGCCTACGTAAAATGACAGAAAAAAAGAAGCTACAGACAACACAGACCTTGTGCTCCATCAAACTGTGGTTCTCAAAACACACACCAAAAAAGCCAAACACACACACACACACACACACACACACACACACACACACACACACACACACACACACACACACACACACACACACACACACACACACACACACACACACACACACACACACCTCATTGTTATTTATAGGTGCAAATGCAGATATGCTCTTTATTCAAATAGACGATTTAAAAGTCGTGTAATAGCATCTGTTGATTTGCTTGACGTATTGATCATTTCTACATTATCACTGTTTGTTTGAATTCTTAATTTTTTTTATCTGCCAAACAGGTGAATCAAACACTTAGGGGTCATTGGAGACCTTAAGAACTTGTGAAAAGGCAACTCTGTGGCAAATTAAACAATTATTGAACCAACAAAGCCAGATGTAATGCAGTCAAAAAATCAAACGATCACTCACAAATGATATACATGCAGCCAGAAGCAAGATCCGCACGAGAAGATCTTCAAACTGCTCAATGACTAGTTCCCAAAGGGACTTGCCTGTAGAAGAGGGCGACAGGTAGAAATACTGGCAACTCGTTTCCAACATTCACAATAAAATACACAAGAGCTGTGATGCACTGAAAATAAATGAAATGGGGGGAGGGGGCACGATGCAAATATAAGTGCCGGTCATAGAGCTACTCGTGAGACTTACCCACAACTTTCACTATACATTGGTAAAATGAACCGAGATTTCATAAGCTCCATCATAGGTGAGACAATGAGGTGGTATGAAATAAATAAATAAATAAATAATTTTTTTACCTTCCTCCTCGGTGTTCTTGAGTTATTGTAACTGTTTAAAGTTTAAACTATTGTAGAATTGCGCCAATATTTAATCACATGTACTTTAGCTCACCTGAAAGTTATGCTAAAAAACTCACCTGCCTCTGACTTAACATTTTTCAATTATTGCTGAAATATCGTGTACTCAAACCAGAAACATTCGGCGGAAAGAAAAGAAACATTTCATCAAATCTTCCTAAACTAAACGAATAAAATAAACAGTACATTCATTGAGGTATGCTAACCACTGTGGGAAGCAGGGAGAAAGATGAGATTTCGGGTGTTAACCCTTCATCAGGTTATCACCCAAAATGTCAGCCTCTCCTTGCTCTCCATGACAGTTAGCAGACCTCGATCAACGTGAACTGTCGATTTCATCCATTGCTCCACCTGTTCACTTTCACCAGCAAGACTAGTTACACCTCAAAGTCTAGCGGTGTGCGAAGCGAAATCTCAGCTTCGTTCAACTAATCGTGCATACAGTGCATTCAGAAAGTATTCAGACCCCTTCACTTTTTTCACATTTTGTTATGTTGCAGCCTTGTGCTGAAATCGTTTAAATTCATTTTTTCCCTCATCAATCTACACTCAATACCCCATAACGACGAAGAGAAAACAGGATTTTAGAAAGTTTTGCAAATTTATTAAAAAGAAAAAACTGAAATATCACATTTACATAAGTATTCAGACCCTTTGCTATGACACTTCAAATTTAGCTCAGGTGCCTCCCATTTCTCTTGATCTTCTGAGATGTTTCTACACCTTGATTGGAGTCCACCTGTGGTAAATTCAATTGATTGGACATGATTTGGAAAGGCACACACCTGTCCATATGAGGTCTCACAGCTGACAATGCATATCAGAGCAAAAACCAAGCCATGAGGTCGAAGGAACTACCTGCAGAGCTCAGAGACAGGATTGTGTCAAGGCACAGATCTGGGGAAGCCTACAAAAAAAAATTCTGCTGCATTGAAGGTTCCCAAGAGCACAGTGGCCTCCATAATTCTTAAATGGAAGAAATTTGGAACAACCAGGACTCTTCCTAGACCTGGCCACCCGGCCAAACTGAGCAATCGGGGGAGAAGGGCCTTGGTGAGAGAGGTGACCAAGAACCCGATGGTCACTGGCTGAGCTCCAGAGATCCTGTGTGGAGATGGGAGAAACTTCCAGAAGGACAACCATCACTGCAACCCTCCACCGATCTGGGCTTTATGGCAGAGTGGCCAGTGGCATTGTCAGCATTGTCAGCTGTGAGACCTTATATAGACAGGTGTGTGCCTTTCCAAATCATGTCCAATCAATTGAATTTACCACAGGTGGACTCCAATCAAGGTGTAGAAACATCTCAAAGATGATCAAGAGAAATGGGGGGCACCTGAGCTAAATTTAAAGTGTCATAGGAAAGGGTATGAATACTTATGTGAATGTGATATTTCCGTTTATTATTTTTAATAAATTTGCAAAACTTTCTAAAATCCTGTTTTCTCTTTGTCATTATGGGGTATTGAGTGTAGATTGATGAGGGAAAAAATGAATTTAAACGATTTCAGCACAAGGCTGCAACATAACAAAATGTGAAAAAAGTGAAGGGGTCTGAATACTTTTTGAATGCACTGTATGGACAACCAATTAACATAGTGAGACGTTTCCAACGAGAAAGGGCTGATTGATGTAATCGGCTTGATTCTACTTGTCCCTCACAGCCATGCATCCAATAAGGCATTCATTAGTGTATTTTCCCTAATTCACTCAACAAGCCATGCTGCGCAGCAGATTTAGCAATTATGATTTGCAATCTGATCTCCACCAAGACCGTCACAAGATCGTTCGGAAACGAAAAAGCCCACATGTATGATGGTCCGGGGGTTTTAAATTGCACGCCACAGCTCACAAATATTCGGTGCAGATTAGCTAGTGCCCAAATAAAATAAATAAATAAATAAACAAACGACTGACAGCAAGCAGGACACCTCGCAGCAGCCCTCTAATCACTCCCCCCCGAACATGCACGGAGTGTGTGGGTGCTAACGTCACATTATTTTACAAAAGCCAAAGAACAGATTGGGTTTTCCTACTCTTGTTGTCTGAGACAATTACAAAACAAGACTGAGCATTTAACAATGCATGCCTTGCCGAGGTATATAAACTACAGAAGATCTGAGAGCGAACTGCCTATGTTGAAGTAGGTTTGTGTGCGGACTCACAAACCGATACAAAGACCGATTGCACAAGCCTCACCTCTCCCTTCAAGGATGGATAAGGTGAACAATTGGAAAGCGGTTCATTAATGAATTCATTTCACGAGTGAAAAATGGAAAGTGGGAAGGAAAAGAAGAGGGTGGGGGAGCATAGGGGGTGAGGGTAGCAAATAAAGTAATAAAAAATAATCTATTTATAAAAAGAGCTTCTCCATCACAAAAGGGTTTCTGCTGCCAGAGAATCATAAAAATGCTACTATTGGAAAGCTAAAAATTGATAAACGGTAATATCCTAGCTTACATCGCTCCTTTTTATGTCATTTCGCAAATACGTCGTCGTGTTATTAATACCACTTCTCGACATTCGTCATCTCAACTAACACTTGCATCATTTTAAAAGACACAACTTTTATTCTCGAGCGTTTTCAGAACCGACAAGACCGATAAATGCGCCAGAATACATCGCTAAAGTACCAAATCAGGAGATCGCAAAATCGCCGGAAGAGCTATTGTACTTTGCGCCAAATAAATAAATGTACTGCACTGTAGATTGGCTAAGAGCCATTGTAAAAGTGTTACATTAGAAGTTAAATTAGATGTTATTCATCGAATGGATACTGGTGAATGTGCCCTTGCCAGGATTGCCAGATTATTAAGCTTTCCTCCGATCGATAAATATGCCCATGCCCATTGAAGGAGGAAGAATAAGACATACCGCCACCTTCGACCGCCTCTGGAAGACGTTTATTTATGTTTAAATATAATGCCTTTGTTTTATACAGTATTTGTACTTGAATATGAATGTCATCATCCTAAAATACGCCATTTGGTGTCTGTCTGTCTGTCTGATGAACTTTTGACCCCAATACATTCTGTCGTTACTTATCCAATCTCAACCAAACTTGACAGGATGATGAAGGGTTACACAATAAAAGTTGTAGCGCATTAATTTGCCCCCCTCCCCAAGGGGGTTTTCTCCCCCGAGCGGGTTTTCTCCACCATTGCCGTCAATGGGTTGCATGTGGACTGTGGAGGTGTATATCCATATTAAGTTAGCTTTATCGTGGAGTTTTTCCAAGGCCGCTTCGAATAACAAAACTAACGATAATAGCATAATATTAATGTTATTACAAAACAATATTAACACCATTAATATCCCACCTCCTCAAGGTGTTTTTCCTCCTTGAACAAACGTCGAGTCAACGTTTATAAATAGCATATCATGGCGTTTCTGTGGGAGCAACGGCCCAACAGCCTCCACCATAAGTAAAAATATTATAAACCACAAACACGCATGATTAGCTTTTTAAACAGTCACTAATGCTGTTTATAACACTAAACAAAGAAATTTGGTGGAATCCTGAAATCCGTGAGGTAGGTTTTACTTACAGAACTGAGCGAAGCTCAACTGTACTCAATATACCTCACAAGGATTGGGTAAATAACATGACCCTTCCTGGCGCTAACATTACGATTTTCGTGGCGGCCTTTTGAAACTTGCTCCTGCTGTTTAACACGAAACTGAAAGGGAGGAAGCCTGGGGTTGTGTTCATTTACCAAGCAGCTAGATGGCGCTTGCCAAGCAAGCCGTTCCTTAAGGGTTTTGAATGGAGTGCTTGCTCGAATGCTTAAACCACTTGGCGATCTCTCTACAAGAAACTTGGCTAATGAACACAACCAATGTTCTTGAGACCCAACCATAGATCGACTGTAATCTATGTACCCCAAAGAGGAATGACTTCCTACCCCTTCCGTAGTGTGTGGGTGTACCGTCGTGCACGGTCTGATGCTTTCAATGACCCGATCAAACAAGTTATAATATCATGCACGTTCAGATCCTTTCAATGACCTGATCTAACATGTTATAATGTCATGTATAGTCTGATACTTCCAATGACCTGATCTAACAAGTTATATTGTCAAGCATGTTCTGATCCAATTCCTCTGCCGCTCTATCTCAACCTCTCTCTGTTATTTTCACCCTCTCTTTTGCTCAAGGTCATCTGCCAGCATCTTGGAAATCAGCAAGCATTACCGCTTCAGACAAAAAGGTGCAAAAACAGATCCTTGCAACTACAGACCAATCAGCCTGCTCCCAATTATCAGCAAAGTCATGGAATCCATCAGTGCTTCGGATATCAAATCCTTCCTCTTCTCCAATGGCTTGATCTCCGATCATCAATTTGGATTCAGACCAGGTCATTCTACTCTGGACATGTTGCATCTGCTGTCTCAACAATGGATGGAGGTCCTCAATGCCAAACAGGAAATCAGAGCTGTCTCCCTTGACATATCACGTGCCTTCGATACAGTCTGGCACCCAGCTCTGCTCACCAAACTCTCCTCCTATGGTATTCATGGAAATCTCCACGCATGGCTTGCGGACTTCCTCTCTGGTCGTAGTCAACGTGTGGCCCTGAATGGATTTCTCTCATCTCCCCATCCTGTTCTGGCTGGAGTTACGCAAGGTAGTGTTCTGGGCCCGGTGCTATTTCTGGTCTTCATCAATGATCTCTCTGACTCTTGAAAATCCTCTCTATCTCTTTGCTGATGACTCTACTCTCTGCTACTCCATTCCTGATCCCTCAGATCGGCAGTCTGCAGCCTCCTCACTCTCTGAAGACCTGGACAAAATCACAGAATGGTCAAACAAGTGGAACATGTCTTTCAATCCGGACAAATCTCACACTCTTACTATGTCTCTCCGAAAAGACCGACTGGAAAACCCTCCCATCTACTTTCTCAACAATCCTCTCCAATAAGTTCTGTCGCTCAAGCTTTTGGGTCTCACTATCTGCCATGATCTTTCCTGGGAAAACCACATTTCCAAGCTGACCTCCAAAGCCAGTCGCCGACTGAGCATCCTCCGTTGTGTGAAGTCCTTCCTTGGCACACCTGAGCTCCTCACCACATACAAGGCTTTCATCCGCAGCTCAATGGAATACTGTTCCCCCTCTGGGCTGGTGCTCCTGACTCACACCTAGCTCGGCTTCACGCTGTTGAAACCAAAGCTTTCAGAATCATTGGAATCTCCTGCGATGAAGCTAACTCTGAGGGCCTTTCACTCACTCACCGCAGGCAGGTTGGTGGTCTTTCTGTCTTCTAACGACTCCTCTCCGGCCTTGCTCCCCCAGCTCTCTCTGTGCTCTGTCCCCTAAATATTCCTACAGGTTGCACAAGCTCTGCCAGCAACCCTCTTATGGTTAAACTGCCAAAATCTAGGCTCTCTGCTCACCTTCACTCTTTCATTCCCCTTTTCTCCCGCCTCTGGAACAAGCTCCCCCACTCCCTTCAATCCCACTCCTCCCTCCAGGTCTTTAAAACAGCTGTTCACCACCATCTCTTATCTTCCCCCATCCAAAAACCTTGATCTTTTCTACCCCCGCTAATTCACCACAGATACACTTTTTTGAAATTCCAACTTCTTTCCTGGAAGTCCTTGCAGTGTCCATATGTTTTATACCTCTCCCACCTCCCCCCCCCCCCCCCCCCCAAGCCCTCTCCCTCCCACAGTTCTCTCGATGTCCCTGCTCTCAAATGTTGTGTTTGTCCCCCTCTCTCCCCATCTTGTCTACCGCTCCTCTTATTTTGTGTTTTATGTGCGGTTCGACTTTTTGTGTGATTAATGTTCGCTCTTTCACGAGCCTCGATCTTGGGAAAAAAAAGAAAGAAAAAAAAGACCTAATCTAACATAAATAATAGTAATAATAATTGGCAATAATAATAAGGATAATACCATGGGTCCCCCTGCCGCTTCCTTAGTGAGCAGGTGTACTAGTTAATAAAAAAGGGTATTATAGGTAAACAGCAAAGTATAATACCTGTAGTGGTGACCTGAGGTATGCATGCATTCCTCCCCCCCCCCCCCCCTCCCTTATTATATTATCATTATGAATTAAATTGCTTTGATTTTCATCATTTCGATATTCGTTGCACTTTTCAGGAATGCATCCCCAATGTAAATTGGGGTCTTTCAGTACTTGGAAAAAAATTCATTGGTTTAATCGCAAACTTGCCCGTTTTAAAAGCTTCTTTCCGAGTCTGACAAAGAAGCGCTAATGGTTTGAGTTTTGTCACGGTTCGAACAGAAACATTTATTTTTATACACAGCAAGAACCCCTTAGGACACGCAAGGAACACACCAAATTGTGTCGTAATATTTATCAAAGCAAAAGAAAAATATACAAAAGTACAAAGAAGGAGCACACAATCATCATCAACAACCACCACCACCAGTCACGACAACAACTACGTTATAACAGATCATTTTTCATGCCTTTTACTTAATTTTAACTTAATACTTAATGTCACTAAAATGACATTCATAGATAGACAATAGACATGCAATACGTTTGTGAAGTACAACATGCTGTCTCTTATTGATGAAACCCATCAGTGAAGTGACATTTTAATGCATATTATATTAGCCATATTAGATAAACAGATAAAATATACCATTGTGCAAAGCTCTCCATGGTGCAAATCTCTCCACGGCATCAACGTTTGAGTGTTTTCCCATTCGTTTCTTTGTCAAATTTCCGCTGGGTATTTTGTTGTGTATGTGTTATTGTGTGTTTCTATTTGGTTTTGGTTTTGTAGTTGTTGCAAATTTGTGTGTCATTAGTCGTTTCTTTGTTCGCTCCTCGTGCGCCTCGTGCGGCCTCCTCGTCTCGACTTGTGCCCCGCCCCCTATATCTCGTTTTTCTTTCACCTCTGCTCCTGCTTTCTCAAATCCACATTCTCACTTAAGAGACTTTTCCCAGATTGTTTTTCATGGTTTTGTTTAAATATTATTTAAATATGTTTAAACCGCAGCCGTGATGCCGACGCCGCCCTCCCCCCCCCACAACCCCAGAATTTCCATGTGTTAAACGTTTCCCGGTGTGTACCCTGGATAAGAATAGGTACGCCGTATCCCTGCGTGTCGTAAGAGGCGACTAAGAGGGTTGGCGTCAGGAAGGGCATCCGGCCATAAAAACATTGCCTCAAAAAGAGAACCATGACAATTACAACTACATGTGGGCAGGGTACAGCCCGAAGTGGAGATCGGTTTCTGAGGTTTGGGACATGGAATGTAGGGACAATGACAGGGAGATCAGGAGAAGTGGTGGAAGTATTGGTCAGAAGAAGAGTGGACATATGTTGTGTGCAAGAGACGAGATGGAAGGGAAGTTGTGTGAGAATGGTGAAGGGTAGGCAGGGGACAGAAATACAAGTTTGTGTGGCAAGGGTGCCTGGAGGGCGTGAATGGTGTTGGTGTCCTGTCTTCTGAGGAGTTTGTAGACAGTGTGGTGAGTGTGACTAGAGTGAGTGATAGGTTGATGATGGTGAAAATGATGATTGGAAAGCTCTTGGTGAACGTCATCTCGGGATATGCTCCGCAGGTTGGTCGAAGCGATGAAGAGAAGGACAAGTTCTGGTGTGCGATAGAGAAGCTGATGGAAAACGTGAAAGATGAGGAAGTTGTTGTGGTAGGAGTAGACCTAAATGGACATGTGGGAAGGAGTATGGATGGTTTTGACGGAGTTCATGGGGGTTACGGATATGGTGTGAGAAATGGAGAAGGTGAAAGGATTTTGGAGTTTGCTGATGGAGCTGATTTGTTGATTTGTAATACTCAGTTCCAGAAAGAGGATAATAAGCTTGTTACATACACGTCAGGTGGGTCGACGACAACCGTTGACTACCTGATGGTGCGTAGGCGAGATAGGGGGCTCCTCCGGGACACAAAGGTGATCTCGGGGGAGGAGGCTGTTTCACAGCACCACTTCGTTGTCTGCGACGTAAGGGTGAAAGGTGCGAGGAGAGCTCGGCGGGTGAAGTACCAACCGAGAATGAAGGTGTGGAGGTTGAAAGAGGTGACAGTAAGGGAGGCATTAAAAGAGAGGCTGAGTAGGGTCGAGGATGATGTGGTTGAGCTTGAAAGTGGTTGGATGTCAATGAAAGCTAGTCTGTTGGGAGCCGTTGGTGAGGTATGTGGATGGACAAAAGGACCACCGAGGCACTCGGAAACATGGTGGTGGGATGATGAAGTTGGAAAGAGGATTGACGAGAAGAGGAAGAAGTTCAAGGAGTGGCAGAAGGCGAAGGGTACGGGAGCAGAAACAGCAGAGCATGAAAGTTATAAGGCAGCCAGGAAGGCTGCAAAGAAAGAGGTAGCAAAGGCGCAGGAGGCATGTAGGAAAATGTTCGGAGAACGCTTGGATTCGGAAGAGGGTCAGAAAGCAGTATTCAGGATTGCAAAGCAGACAGCGAAAGAGAGGTGTGATGTGATGGGGGTGAGTTGCTTGAAGGATGAAGTGGGACAAATCGTTGTCGACCCAGATGGAATTAAAAATTAAAGGAAGATGGAAAAGATATATGGAAATGCTGTTTAATACAGAGAATGAATGGGATGGCAACATAGAGAGTAACCCAGTTTTAGGACCGGCAGAGAAGATAACTGAGAAGGAAGTTGAGGAAGCGATAAAAGCAATGAAGGGTAGAAAAGCGGGAGGGCCGACGGGAGTTGTGGGAGATATGTTGAAGGCAGCAGGAAGTTGGGGTGTGAAGAGAATGACAGAGATCTGTAATCTGGTGGTGAAAGAAGGCCGCATTCCAGTGGATTGGGAACTGAGTACCCTCGTCCCTCTATACAAGGGGAAAGGTGACCCTCTGGAGTGTGGCTCGTACCGAGCGATAAAGTTATTGGAGCACGGAATGAAGGTATTGGAAAGGGTGTTGGAGAGGAGGATAAGGAAGAAAGTGAAGATCGACGAAATGCAGTTTGGATTCATGCCAGGAAGAGGAACGACAGACGCGCTTTTCATTGTGAGGCAGTTGCAGGAGAAGTACATGGAGAAGAGGAAGAAGTTGTTTCTTGGGTTTGTTGATCTGGAGAAAGCATTCGATCGGGTTCCACGCAAAGTATTGACATGGGCATTGAGGAAGTTAGGAGTGGAGGAATGGTTGATCAGAGTAGTGATGGCAATGTACAAAAGAGCGCGCACAGCTGTAAGGACGAAGGACGGGAACAGTGGTGAGTTGGAGGTGAAGGTGGGAGTGCATCAGGGGTCGGTACTAAGTCCACTACTATTTGTAGCTGTGATGGAGGGTTTACCGTGGGAGTTGTTGTATGCAGATGATCTGGTGTTGATTGCGGAAAGTATGGATGGACTGAAGAAAAAGATGAACACGTGGAAGGAATGTATGGAGACAAAAGGTCTGAAGGTGAATATCGGAAAGACGAAGGTGATGGCAAGTGGTAAAGCATGTGGTGAGGTGGAAAGAACTGGGAAGTGGCCCTGTGCTGTGTGTAGAAAGGGTGTCGGAGTGAACTCCATTCAATGTACAATGTGCGCTGAGTGGGTTCATCAAAAATGTAGTGGTCTGAGAGGGTCATTAACCAGTGTGGCAGCTACATTCAAATGTAAGGTGTGCACAGAGGGAGCTGCAGATGGAGGAAATGTTGAGTTGGATCTTGGAGATGGCATGAAGCTGGAAGGTGTGAAAACATTTTGCTACCTCGGAGACATGCTGAATGGAGAAGGTGGATCAGACTCGGCAACGATTGCTCGAGTGAGATGTGCATTTAAGAAGTTTCGGGAATTGAGTGGCGTGCTGATGATGAGGGGAGTGTCGTTGAAGCTGAAGGGAAAGGTGTATGCTGCATATGTGAGAAGTGTTATGATTTATGGGAACGAGACATGGGTGATGAACGTAGAGCAGCAACGAAGGTTGGAAAGGGTGGAAATGCGAATGGTTCGACGGATGTGCAGAGTATCGTTGAGAGAGAGGAAGACAAATGATGAATTGCGAAGGATGATGGGAATAGAGCCTGTGATTGATGCTGTGAAGAGGAACAGGTTGAGATGGTTTGGTCATGTGTTGAGGAAGGATGAAAGTGACTGGTTGAGAAGAGTGATGGAAATGAATGTAGAAGGAAGTGGAGGACGGGGAAGACCGAGAAAGACTTGGCTAAAGATGGTGGAAGAAGAAATGCAGGCAAGGGGGTTAACAAGGAGAGATGCAGAAAATAGGGCAAAATGGAGAAGATTGTCATGGGGACCGCAAGGCTAACCCCCGCTCTAGCAGGGAAAATGGCCTTTAAAATGCATATTGTATGGTGCAAAGCCCAGGCATCTATGAGCCTTAGTTTTGAGATATTGCCCACTCCCGATATTATGACGGCACTGGTGGCCATAATGTTCTTCGGATCAGCTGACGGCACTGGTGGCCATAATGTTCTTCGGATCAGCTGACGGCACTGGTGGCCATAATGTTCTTCGGATCAGCTACATCTTATAAAATTATATTTCCCATCAGAAGTTGATCACGTTCAAAGTTTCACAATAATCGGTTAAGCAGTATCAAAGAAGAATAATTTAAAATGTTTTCTTTCGATCCAAAATGGCTGCCAGACCATAGAACCGACAACGTCATCCAAGTAATCATATGGTCTTGTAACATATAGTATAGTTTCAATTTCCTCCATTTAAAAGTTTTTGATATATGCTATTAACAAAAGATCATACGGAAGATTAAGAAGAATAAGAAGAACCATCTTAAAAAGGAACCAGCCAGGATGGCTCAGTCCCCTAATAACAATAATAATGGAAGCAAGGATGCCTGCAGGACAAAGTCCTCTAAAGCAGAATTGTATCATGACACAAGGCACAACTAGAGGAATCCTACATGGAATTGCCAGTGTACTATACAGTAACCAAGAGAATGAATTTTAAAAATAAAAATAATAACATGCTTTATATTTTATGAAATATTTGGCAAAGACCCACCTTCTTCTGTTGGCAGTTCTGAAATCCATCACCCCCTCCAAGCAGATGAGATGGCACGATAAAAAAAACAAAAAAACAGGACACGGGTACAAGGAGGGAGAACAATTGTTTAGCTTTAGCACAATAAAAAGTGAGCAAAAACTACCAAACCTTCAATAATGACATCTAACAAACATTAATCAATCTGACATGCAAATGAATCCTTCAGTTGTATACATTAACTCATCTAATGAATATGTACGTCAAAACTACTAAAACTTCAACAGGAAATTCAACCTCATGGACATTTGTATAATGGAATTTTTTGCATTATATGCCATGAAAATGTTAACGTGTTTTTGATCGATTCAAAACATTAACATGCATGAATCCCAAGATTTGGATGAGGCAATAAGTCCCTGGAAATGAATGAGGCAGAGATTCCCAGGAAACGAATGATGCAGGTATTCCCAGGAAATTGAATGAGGCAGGTATTCCCAGGAAATTGAATGAGGCAGGTATTCCTAGGAAATTGAATGAGGCAGGTATTCCCAGGAAATTAATAAGGCAGGTATTCCCAGGAAAGGAATGAGGCAGGTATTCCTAGGAAATTACAGAGGCAGGGAATCCCAGGAAATTAATGAGGAAGGTATTGTCAGGGTGGTATTCATATGAAACACTCACCCCCTATGGGAGACTAATACCCCCTCCCTCTGGATCAGCAAAAAACACTTGCACAATACCACGTGTACATTGAAACATTGCAAGCAATCTCCACAGCTGTCTGGACCAGTATCATCACTTATTGGCGAGTCGTCGGCGACAGTGTAGACAGAAAAGAGCACCACGGTGGTTTCCAAACATGTATGTACCACATGCATTGCCAATAACAGTCATCATGTCAATATTAAGACCCAATCACATCTCTCACCAGTTATTGGAGAATACAACCAATCAGCTCTCACCTAATTATTTACCCCAGGTAGCAACACACGAATGGTCCGTGGAGGTCAAATTTAAATTCGGGAGGCATGGCCCAAGTCTTTCATGAACTAGCTGGCCAAGCCTCATGTTCGACCAAGGTTAGAGCAGGCATTTGGAGTATGTTCATCGCTTGCCCACTCTTCGCGAAGCACACCGTAGGATATTTAAAATCCACCAACTTATGCTGGCAGGCAGGACGCCAATTTTAACACCCATTTGAGGGACAGCACACGCATTGATGAATCTCCCTGCCTGTGAAACACACTGGGATGACAGTTTATAGCTGGGTCGAGATTCAAACCCAGGCTAGAGAGCTTAGAGGCGCGTATGCGTTACGAATAGGGTTATGCGTCAAATAAAGGCCACACTTGGGCTGTAAGGGTGTCAGGGGAAATATCGCACATCACACTTGAAGCCACATCTGGGAGAAGTGACACATGAAGCCCCAAGATGTATGTTATAAACAATCCATATACAGTCCACAAAATCTTGTGGCAAGAAAAATTGGACAGGGAATGTGATACATTATTCATGCGTAAAGAGTCATTTGAACACCTTACCTAGAGGCCTAGCAAGTCGAGGTGGCTCAAATCCGTTAGTCTGTGGGGAAAGCGATAAGCATAGAATGCCTCAAGGATGTCGGAAGTGTGTTCCATCACCAATCAGGTTGTAGAGTGCTCGCCAAGTGGCTTAAGCACTCAAGCAAGCACTACATTGAAGCGGTTGATAAGGAATGGCTGGCTTGGTAACGACATTTAGCTCAAGGGTGCTACACTAACAAGCTTCTTGGTAATAAAGGGATGAGTAATTTGTCTTACTGGTTTGGGTTGATGAGTAATACACCCCTGGTGTGCTACAAATTTATTTTAGTTGTGACTGTATAAAAAAAAAAAATTAACAGTAACGATTGTTTAAAAAGGTAATTATATATTATAAATAATTGACAGAATAGTTTGTGGTTATCATAATTTTTACTTTCAGTAGGTATTGTGTCCAATGAAATGCAACGCTGAGATATTTATATACACCTGAACACAGAGTTCGTCCAAGGCGGAAATCCCCCTTGGGGAGGTGGGCAGGTTAAGTCGCCACAACCTCCACCGTGTGTGTGATCCTTGGTTCCCCCCTGAAAAGTTTGATGGTGATTGAATAAGTAACGACCGAATGTATCATGGTCAGATAGACAGACGGACACCAAATTGCATATTTTAGTATGACGATTGCTTGATGCAGTAACCGACATCAACATCCCGGGAAAAAAAAGTGTCGATTATATGGCAAAGAACAATCAATTCCTTAATTGGTTAATTAATGAAGCTAGGACTCCAAAACCTCTCCCCTTCTATTGGTTGCCCCATATCTGAGGTGAATTGTTGAACTTTATCACTGGAAGTCAGCTGCCCCGACTGTCTGTAATTAATATTTTAATTAATGAAGGGAATGCCACTCCATAACAAAAATTTGACATTTCATTCGTTATATCATCAATAACCCATACCACTCGTTGATTGTGCAGTATGCACCGTTAAAAGTTCAATATGATGCAAAAATTAAATAATACATTGTCATTCCATGACGTTGTGGAGTTAAAGACTGCAGTAATTGATTGGTTCATGACTCAAACAATAGGGGGTATGATGTCAGATATCCCAGAATTCAACAGCTAGGTTCTGCTACTTTCTGGGGTCATCTGTCCATGCTGCGGGGGGGTGAATTTTGATTGATTTTAGATTGTCTGCCATCCAATGGATGGCAAATTAATAACAATAGTCTTCCGAGCTCCATTTTAATTCAAATATAGCTAAATGTAAATATTTCTCAAAGACCTAGCAATGTTTAACGAGCTAGCCATTAAATTACTCAGTTGGTAACCCGGATGATTTCCAACCACATTCTTGTCACAGTCACAACGCCTTTGACTGCCGCTGAGCACCAAAAGCATTTTGGCGATAAACACAGACGGAGAGATACAGGGTTGTTGGATGCGAAACAGAAAAAGATGCACAAGCAACTAATCTTACACAAGCTCGGAAAGATGAATTAACTCGTCAGCGGTGATTTCAGGAGACTGATTAAAAGAGCAAGAATTGCTTTTCAATAATACATGTCCTCCTACCAATGTGGTATTTTATAAGTCCAAAAAAAGGCATAACTCTGAAAAATTGACGAAATACCCTTAAACGTGTCATAACAAAGCCATGTACTAAGTTCTCGTTGAATATGTTAAAAGATAAGTGAAAAAATTTGAAAAACCACGAGTTGGTCAGATGGACAGATATCACACCAATAGTCTCCTCTGGTGAAACCGGTACGGGAATAATAAAATTAAAATTCCACCCCTGTGGCTGCACATGTACCTGCATCCCCAGCTTACAACACGAATAGCTCCACCCTTGAAAAGGCAGTGAAATGAGCAAGTGGAGCTCTCCCAAATCCACCGAGGAAATGTGTTGCTGTTGTGAAACGACTGCCTTTCATTGATCCACCCACTAGCCATGAAGTCATACATTTGAATCTTCAAAATAGAACGTCTGCTCATGTTGGGAAAGCAGTCATCAGGTTTTACCAGCAGTCAGACATTTCATGCATGACATCTGGTAAGACGGACTTTGTAACTGTCAAAAAAGGAAAGGCCAAAGAGAAAGTCCAGAAAAGTTTTCTCACGACAACTTTGCAGGAAGTGCACTCACTGTTTTGTGACACCTTTCCCGACAGCTATCAAAATTTAAGGCACTCCGTCCACCAAATGTCTGCCTTCATTTGAAGTTCCCTCACGATGTCTGCCTCTGTTGATACCAAGGAAATATCTGCCTCCTCGAGGAAGCCTTGAAACCCCATATAGCCGGACTGTCCACGACCTATCAATAATTCCTGGGAGCCATCAAATGTAATCAGGAGGATTTTGAATGCATGTCGGGAAAATGCCTCAAGCTTGATGGCAAATTAGACACCATGGATGACATCGACGATGAAATCACAAGTGTACATTTGAAGCGGCTCCAGTGGGAGACAACTTAGCAGCAGGCACCAAATGTGTTCACAGATGGAACTGTCCAGGGTGTGTTTTCTGAGGTGTGCAAGCAACTTCTTGATTCACCTTGCATCTATATATATAAAACACAGTTTGTGTGTGTGTGTGTGTGTGTGTGTGTGTGTGTGTGTGTGTGTGTGTGTAATGTTACCGATAGACTCCTAAACGGAGAGGCTTACGTGCTTGATATTTGGCATAGACATGGCCATTGAGCCTGGGACGAACATGGCCGAACTCAAAATATTTGACGATCCATATTTTTTATTCATATTTACCTCAGCGCATTTCAGCGCAGGGAATCAACGGAATCAGAGCAGGTGGGCGCTGATTCGCTCAGAGCGATCACGTGATGACGCTATGACGCTATGAACGCTATGACGCTATGACGCTATGAAAAAAAAAATCGCTATGACGCTATGAAACGCTATGACGCTATGAACGCTATGACGCTATGAAAAAAAAAAATCGCTCGCTTTACCAAGGGGCTCGCTCTCCCCCCGTTTCCCTCCCCTCCCCTTCCCCTCCTCTTCCCCCTACCCCGCCCGGCAATGCCGGGTACTTCTGCTAGTATATTCATAAAGGGGAAGCAAAGCAATTTATTTGAGGAGCGACGCAAGGCTGCTGATGGGTATCATGTCATTGCTCAAGTTGACTGCTGAGAACGATGCTGTGATAGAGCAGAATGAAATGCAGAGGCTCACTGGAGCCATCTTCAAGTTACCCTGTTCACAATACATGCCTCGGTAGACACTAACACGTCGTCGATTCTTGCGTTATTGCCAGTGCTAACCTTCAACATGGAAAATATGTTGTACATAGTTTCCTTTGCACAATCATCACAACGCTGACGTAAGGTAGCCGAATATCAGGGTGATCAAGTTTTTCCTCAGATGGGACAGCGACTCTTTTCAAACAGAAAGTCATGTTTGCAAATCTCACATTTCTCCAGGAACTTTTTGGAATACAATTACTCAGCCTGGAATTTTTTTGCAACCTCACATGGTAAAGGAGCAGTCGATGGGATCGGTGGTGGACCAGTGTCAAATGCTGAATCCTTTGCCCAAATTGCAAAGACAAACTGCAGGAAAATCAAGGTGCTGTCTGTCACATCAGCAGACATCAAGTAGACCAAGCCAGAACTAGATGAACACTGGTAGTCTGTGACATCAGTACCATAAACCCACCAAACAGTGTAAAACCAATGAGTTGTGATGTAGTTGAGGCTGCCATGTACTCAACAGCTGGGCAGTTTGAAGCTCTCTGTGTCTCCACCTTTGCCAGATGGTCATTTCAGAGAGAGTAAGTGAGTACGATGCATAGTACATCCACTGACAAAACTGAGGAACCAACTCGGTAAGGTTTTCAACCCAACGTGTGTCCTGGTGACTTTGTCCAAAAGGTCCACCAAAAACCTATGTAGGCCTGGTTTCTTTTTTAATTTTTTTTTTTAAGTTCAGTTCTGTATTGAGATCAGAGAGATATCGTTTCCTGGCTCTCCCGAGGATAGACACACACACTTGTTCCAAGCTTTGTGGAAGGAACTGAGATTGCCTTCAGTTGGATTTGCCTTCCATCAGGCAAAGATCATGGCTGATAGTGAGATCCAGGGGATTTAGTGACTGAACGTCAAGATAATTGTTAAGAAAGTTAAGAAAGAAAGATAATTGTTAAGAAAGTTAAGAAAGTGGCTGATAGTGAGATCCAGGGGATTTAGTGACTGAACGTCAAGATAATTGTTAAGAAAGTAGATAGGAGGGTTTGCCAGACGGTCATTTCAGAGAGAGAGTAAGTGAGAGTGAGAGTATGAGATTTGTCAGGATTGAAATACATATTCCAAGTGTTTGATCGGCTTGTAATTTTGTCAAAGTCTGCAGAGACTGAAGAAGCTCCGTTTGCCTGTCTCAAGCATGAGGTATGTCATGGCAAAGAGTGGTATCATCTGCAAATATATAAGTGGGATTTTCCAGAGAGTCAGAGAGATCATTGATGAAGATGAGGAGAAGGACTGGGCCCAGAACACTGCCTTGGAGAACTCCAGGCTTAACAGGGAGAGGAGATGAAAGGATTCTGTCGAGAGCAACATGTTGGCTGTACTAGAGTGGAGGAAGTCAGTAAGTCATGTGTGGAGCTGGCCATAGATGCCATAGGCAGAAAGTTTGGAGAGCAAGACAGTATTCCAGACTGTATCAAAAGCTCGAGATGTCTAGAGAGAAGGCCCTGAACCCCTGATCTGACATTGAGGGCCTCCATCGATTGTTGGGAGAGTAGGAACAGCATGTCCAAGGTGGAGTATTCTGTTCTGAATCCGATTTGGTGATCTGAGGAGGCCATTGGAGAAAAGGAAGGATTTATAACTTTGCTGAAGATTGGAAGTAAGCTAATAGGTCTGTAGTTAAAGGGATCGGTTTTTACACCTTCTTATGTAATGCAGTGATGTTGGATGATTTTCAAACAAATGGAAGATGACCTTAAAGGACAAATAAAAAGGTGAAAAGAGCAGAAAGAAGATGGGCAAGACAGCAAAGCAAGTTTTTAAGGAAGCATGAGCTCATCCCATCCGGTCCAATTGCAGAATCAGAGTTGAGGTTTGAAAAAGAACCTTCTTTACCTTCTCAGGTGCAAAAGACAACAGTCTCATCACAAGATTCTTCTTCCCACCAAAGCTGCACTTTTCATAGTGCAGCTTTGGTGGGAAGAAGAATAAGATAACTGAAGACCAGATCGGATAGATCTGTGCAAAAGATAGAGCAGGTTTCGGTGGAAGAATTCCAAAGCTGAGTTAATATCAGGGTCAGTAGATATGGGAGATCAGTCGTGAAGTGAAATGGCTGCTTGCAGTCCATGACAATCTGCTTCAGTAAACTGCCACACTCACCGTCGTTGAGGCAACCCTCCGAGTACAGCCGAAGAGATGATGACTCTCAAAAGCATATGATCAGATGAACCAATTGGGCCAGAGGAAGAGCAGAAGATAATTGCGGAAGAGTTTGTCATCACCAAGTCCAAACGAAGGGATTTGTCATTGGGAGAAATCCGGGTCAGAACGTTCACAGATTTAGTCAGTCCTATGGAGTCACATAAATCCTTTGCTGAAGTGCCATGGCTGTTGAGAGAGGGACCAACATACAGCTAATTTGCACGATTACAATTGAAATGACCACATATGAGGAAGAGAGAGTCGAGATGAGTGGTTAAAAGTTGGTCCATGATGCCTGAGAGCAAGATCAGAAATAGATGTAAATTGGAGTCACTGTTTCAAGGATTGTACAACACCCAGACAAACAAGAGGTGGAAGCGGAGGGGAAGTCGCAGCCAAAGGTACTCCTTGGGGTTGAGAAGTGTCAGATTAGTACATGGACAGTGAGAAATTTAGTTATTGATGTAAAGTGCAACTCCGCTGTTAGGGTGGGGTTCAGGCCTATTAAATCGAAGGAGAAAATAGCTGGGGAGAGACACTAGGGAATCAGAGATGTCCTGTGGGAGGAAGGATTCTGTTAAACAGATGATGTGCGATTTATGGGCAGTGGCCTGGATTGAGTGATTTGTCAGGTTAGACTGGAGACCTCAGATATTTGAGGTCTGCACATCTGGGGACAAGGGAGGAGGCGTTGGGAGGGTGCAGAATTGGGGGGTGGGGAGGGGGCGGGGGATCTTTGAATGGGTAGGTGCGGGGAAGGTTTGAGTAGTTTGGTGTAGAGGGTAGGTTTCAGTAGGTGACGTGGGGGAGGAGAGGGGGAGGGGATAGAGAAAAGGAAGACAGGAGATGAAGATTTGAGGAGGGTGTGGCAAGGGGGGGGGGGGCAAGCGGAGAAGGAGACAAAGTGGAGAGATGCCGATTCCAAATTATAAACAGACATAAAGATCATGGAATAGGAGGTCATAATAATTGTGAAGAGGATGAATAGATTGTGGTGAAGAAGAAGAACATGTGTCCTCCCTTATGGAGAAATAAGGAAAGTGAAGTATTTTAAAATGTTTTAAAATGCTTTTAAAGAAAGAAAAATGTTTTGTTTTTTTAATACTTTTAAAGAACAGCATTTGGAATTTTGATTATTTTCATAATGTTAATCATTTTCTCTGGGATGCCATATAGCATCAATATCCTCCACAAGGCGTGCCAATATCTTCGATATCTTCAATATCTGCCATCTAAGACTTTTTTTGAAGTTGATGAAATTTATTACTATTATGAGTTTTTTGCTGAAATGCAATGGGTTTCTATATAACTTAAATGAGCATAAATATTTGGTCACAAGATCGACCAGCTTCAAAAACCTGACTGTTCTTCTTAGTTTCTTGCCATTTGGACAATTTTTTTTTAAATCTCACAATGGACAATTTATCCCGTTTTTTATACATCTTAACTGGTATTATCTTTTTTTCTTTTTTGTATACAGAGTCGAGGCTCGTGAAAGAGCTAACATTTATCAAACAAACAAATCAAACAAACAAGCAAACAAAGTATATAAAAAGTAGAGCGGTCGACAAGATGGGGAGAGAAGGGGAGGAAGCACACAAACACACATTTGACGTGGCCCCTGGAAGCACACAAACAAACACAACATTTGAGAGCAGGGACATCGGGAGATGTTTTTAGAGGGAGAGGGCCTGGGGGGAGGCAGGATAGGTATAAAACGCAAGGACACCAAGGACTTCCAGGAAAGAAGTCAAAAGTCACCTCAAAAAAGTGGATTTGGGGTGAAATTAGCAGGGGTAGAAAAGATCAAGGTTTTGGATTGGGGAAGATAAGAGATTGTGGTGAACAGCCGTTTTAAAGACCTGGAGGGAGGAGTGGGATTGAAGAGAGAGAGGGAGTTTGTTCCAGAGGCGGGAGAAAAGAGGAATGAAGAAGTGAAGGTGAGCAGAGAGTCTTGATCTTGGCAGTTTAACCATAAGAGGGTTGCAGGCAGATCTTGTGCGACCTGCAGGAATATTTGGGGGACAGAGCCCAGAGAGAGCTGGGGGAGCAAGGCCGGAGAGGAGTCGGTAGAAGACGGAAAAACCACCAACCTGCCTCCGGTGATTAAGTGAAAGGCCCTCGGAGATAGCGTCATCGCGGGAGATTCCAATGATTCTGAACGCTTTGGTTTCAACAGCGTGAAGACAAGCTAGGTGTGAGGCAGGAGCACAAGCCCAGAGGGGAGAGCAGTACTCCATTGAGCTGCAGATGAAAGCCTTGTATGTGGTGAGGAGCTCAGCTGTGCCAAGGAAGGACTTCGCACGACGGAGGATGCCCAGTCGGCGACTGGCTTTGGAGGCCAGCTTGGAAATGTGGTTTTCCCAGGAAAGATCATGGCAGATAGTGAGACCCAAAAGCTTGAGTGACAGAACTTCTTGGAGAGGATTACTCAGAAAGTAGATGGGAGGGTTGTCCAGTCGGTCTTTTCGGAGAGACATCGTAAGAGTGTGAGATTTGTCAGGATTGAAAGACATGTTCCACTTGTTTGCCCAGTCTGTGATTTTGTCCAGGTCTGCAGAGAGTGAGGAGGCTGCGGACTGCCAATCTGAGGGATGAGGAATGGAGCGGCAGAGAGTGGAGTCATCAGCACAGAGATAGAGAGGATTTTCAAGAGAGTCAGAGAGATCATTGATGAAGACCAGAAAAAACACAGGGCCCAGAACACTGCCTTGGGTAACTCCAGCCTGAACAGGAAGAGGAGATGAGAGAAACCCATTCAGGGCCACACGTTGACTACGACTAGAGAGGAAGTCCGCCAGCCATGCGTGGAGATTTCCATGGATACCAAAGGAGGAGAGTTTGGTGAGCAGAGCCGGGTGCCAGACCGTATCGAAGGCACGTGATATGTCGAGGGAGACAGCTCTAATTTCCTGTTTGGCATTGAGGACCTCCATCCATTGTTGAGACAGCAGAAGCAGCATGTCCAGAGTAGAGTGACCTGGTCTGAAACCAAATTGATGATCGGAGATCAAGCCATTGGAGAAGAGGAAAGATTTCATATCCGAAGCAATGATGGATTCCATGACTTTGCTGATAATTGGGAGAAGGCTGATTGGTCTGTAGTTGCTAGTATCTGTTTTTGCTCCGTTTTTGTGCAAAGCGGTGATGTTGGCTGATTTCCAAGCAGATGGCAGTTGACCTTGAGCAAAAGAGAGGGTGAAGAGAACAGAGAGAGGGAGTGAAAGAGCGGAAGAACAGGATTTTAGGACCCGTGGGCTGATGCCGTCAGGTCTAGTTGCAGAATCAGAGTCGAGGGTTGACAGAAACTTTTCCACCTTGTCAGGAGGAAAGGACACAGAGTCCAGGAGCAGCTGGGTACGACTGGGTATGGTGGGTACAGAGAGGGATGGGTTTGGGACACAAGATTTAGAGGCAAACACAGAGTTGAGGCATTCAGCTTTTTCACGTGCGGAGTCAGCTGTGTAGCCGTAGTTTGCGTATCTCTCGTATCGTTTGCGTATCGTGCGTATCTTGTTTAATAGTGAGGTTGTGTAGCTGCATGTTTAATTCCAACTCACTGTGTATTCGCAGTTCTGCGGGAATTTTATCCATGCCAGATTGCAAGATTGCCAGGAACACAAAAATTATAAAGAAAAAGCCCCAAGTGTGCGCAGGCATGTTCCAGTATTTGTCTTCTTTCACATGCAGCACTAGGCTGCGGCATAGCATCATTGACTGGGGCTGCGGCAGTACTGCTGATGCAATGGTTTTGACATTTTGCACAATTGTCAGACAGATTGTTTTGACAGACAAGAGGTTTTGACAGGAGTTTGGAAAGGGTGCCAGCAATAGCTCACCTACACTTTGCGAAGGACACCTTGGGATCTTTAACGTCCACCAACTAACGCTGGCAGCAGACGGGATGTCTAGTTTAACGTCCATCCTTGGGACAGAGCACATTGATGACTCACCCTACCTGTGAAACACCGGGATGACAGTTTATAAATGGGCAGAGATTAAAACCCAGGTTAGACAGCTTAGAAGCGAGTGTGCGTACCTCTAGGGCCTAGGCCATCCTAACAGCTTTGTGCTCCAGTGATTTGGACAGAAGGCGTTTGGAGGAGAGAGTTATTTTTCGCCTGTTACTTTACACCCCCAAGGAATTATTTTTACATTCTAGGTTTTCCCTTATCCTAGCAAGTCATGTAATTAATTATGCACGCATCCGATTACAATGGAATCCCTATATAGGCTGTGAGATAGTTGGGTTCCTTAGCACTTCGATAAAGAGATATGCCCAAAACATCAGGCTGTTTATGATGAGCTTAACTTTGATTTTTGCTTCCTTGCGCAAGAGCGCACAGACTTCTTCCAAAAGTCTTGTGCGGTCCCCCAGTGAACTTTATCAGCCAGAGTTTCACAAACTGGATGGCCAGGCCTGCCTGCAGGCAATTTGAGCAGGCATTTGTCATTCGTTTATGTGTGCCAGTGATAACTCGCCTACTCTTCGCGAAAGACACCGTGAGATCTTTAACATCCACCAAACCCGCTACACCTGCCTGAGAAACAGCAGGGTAACATTATATCGCTGGGTTGAGATTTGAACCCAGGCTAGACAGCTCAGATGGGAGTGTGTGGATACCTCTCCTCTCGACTATACATTCATTCCCCCAACACCGACACATCAACACACACCAGGCCACTGCCTTCGTGGGTTGAAGGTATGGGGTGAAGATGGTTGGAATAATGTGATGACTGGGCAATGGGGAGACATAAAATCGTGAGCAATATTTAACAAGACATTAAAATGCCAATGTATCGTAACAGGGATACACGGTAATGGAAAACCACGAGATAGGTGGAAAACTAGTACCATTTGCAATCGGGATTACTTCAAAGGAAAGGAAGAATGTTTGGAGAACGGCGCAGTTATACACCCCGACCGTTTCCTGCAGTTAGTGGTAATGGTAAGACACACAAATTAAAGGTGTAAACAAACAAGACTACGTGCATTTCTGAAGACCCACACAGAAGGCCATGAAAGAGCAGATTTAAATTTAAAAGACCACCCAACCTTTGAGCTCCCACATAATACAAGAACCATTGACATAATTCACTGTGACAAGTGGTAATGGTGGTAAAAGGAGCCAATTTCATTCAGAAAATCTCAAAGCGGTCTCCAAGGTGAGTCATAAGTCCCAGGACACGGTTTTAGCTGCTCATACAAGACTTGTTTATGATATGTATTTATATACTGCTTTCTTTCTTTTTTTCAGATAATACAAAGGATGAATCAAACCAAGATGGCAGACAGTAGTCCATTTACAGTGGAAGAAGCTGGTAGCAGTGGTGTGGTACCACGAGAGGAGAAACACAAAAAGACGATGAAACAAGTGCAAGGAGACTTTGAGGAGTGTTTTGGAAACCCAGGACAATCAAAATCAAATCTTCATCTTGGTGAAAAAGGCATTTCAGGGTGGAAGTGTACTCGACAGGAAGTGCAGGGAATGACCAAAAATTCGTGATTTGGGAATTCAAAACGTGAAAACATCCGTTCTCAAATCTCTTTTAAAAATCATTGCGGAAACGTTCTGCAGAGTTGGGTGTTTCGTATTCATTGTTATGTCGCACAATGAAAGACCTTCACACGAAGACGTATAAACCAACTGTCATTTGTTAATTCAGATGCAGATCATGACAACAGGTTAACGGCTTGTGACGTGAATTGTCAATCTTGTGCCGTGACAACGGGAGGACGTCACACAGATGCATTTGATGTCTAAGGAGGTATTGTAATTGTTGTATTACTGTTATATGTTATTATTACTCATGTTATCTTACTATAATTCACCAAATGTCCGTCTGTCTGTCTGTCTGTCTGTCCGTTCGAAGGTACCGCAAAAACTGCTGAACCGATCTCAACGATATTTTGGGTGGGTAATCCTGGGATCGCCAGGAGTAAAATAGGCTATTTAGTTTTTCCAATTTCAACTTTGGTCTCCAGCATTCTCAGGTTTGGACTCCCGCAAAACATTCGCGTTCGCATAACGTTCATTGTGACGATGTTGTTTTCAGATTTCATTTCATCCTCAGACTTCAAATCTGAAGACAGATTTATTCAGCTATGGACAGCTTTATGTCACCATGAGTCGCGTTGGCAGCAGCGACAATATAAAAATGTTTGCCAAGAACTTCAAAGAGAGAAAAGGAACTTTTATCAGCAGTGTCGTCTATCCTGAAGTTCTAAGCTGAAGAAGAGGAACAAAATCAGTCAATTTTTTTTTCCTAAAGAAACGTGGAATAATATTTACCGATGGCGAAATGAAGTGATGTGGTTTTATTGAAATTCTACAAATACTGTTTAGATTTTGATGATTTGCGTGTGATATTTAACGGATGTTTATATGAATCGTTTAAAATAAAAAAAACCTTAAAATTCTGATATTTTACCTTTTCATTTGGGCCTCCCAATTGAAGCCCCGCCCGTAGGGAGGGTACCCTTGCTAGTTACTGTAAGTGTAACATGTTATTACTCCTGGTGCTCATGGCTCACCCTGTACAATGACGTCTCAGCGCAAAAGTAGCTTTACAAACGTTTAGAACGTCCCATTGTTCTCGGACAGGTGTATGTTTCGTCACTTATTTACATCTCATCGACATTCATCCCACCTTGGCTTCTGGTTTGGACCAGTCTGAGGTGACCTCTGACCTAAGCATCCTAAACATCTGACCAAACCATCGAAATTGTTAAAAGGAGTGAAAATACCACCACCACCACCACCTTTAGCCTCTCCCACGACCCACCTGTCTCAAGTCCTTTCTTTAGGTCAATGAACCAACTGCACAAACGTTAAAAAAAATCTCTGCAATCCAATTCAAAAAACAACACATTGTTCTGTAGACAAATTCAATCAACGACGCCATCCAAATGACCCCGAGACCCCACACACGTCACCTGCACCGACAACGCTAATCCACGGATGACGCAGAAATTCTGCATCAATGATCAAATCAATTCGGACACGTTCGCTCCGCCATGAATGGACCGGCGCGACCACGACGGCGACGAAGACCCACCGTTTGGACCGTATCTCTCTCTCGCCTTCTTCACTTGCTCCAGGCTGAGCCCCGTGGTCTCGTTCACGCCGAAGGATGACAACACCTCGTCCACGGTCTTGATGTGCGCGTTTTCCATCGTCGGGCAACGGAAGGACGACGCACCGTCGAGAGGGACAGAGACAGACAGGTACGACCAAGGTAAAGACGGCACCAAAGATCGAAATGGAAGACGACGGACCAGCGGCTTAGCGCAGGCTGCACGTTACGAGCAGGTAGACAAAGAGTTGCAGCAGTCGAAACGTAGCGATAGGTGATGAGGAAAAAGGCCGTCCAGGGTTTGGATGTTACCTCAGTGGGTCGGGGCAGCTGTGCTATCGGAAATGGATACCGGTTGTAGATAAAAGAAAGACAGGACAGAACAAGAGAGAGGGTGGGGGATAAAACTAAAATAAAAAAATAAAGACAAGGATAGATATATATAAGGAAGCCGGGGGAGGGGGTCGCTCAGCAATGAAGGGATGAAGAAGAAGAGTATACAATATCCGCAGTAACGACGCCTCTGCGGCCTTTATCTCTGAGGTAACGTGCTTTACTTCTTAATATCGCTCTCGCGTTCATTCGTTCCCCACGTCGTGGCCTATCTTTTCTCACTACTCCTTATTGTCATCTGTCTCGGCCGTACAGCCGGCTATTCAGGCCGTGTGAGCCACGCCGGCTACGATTTAACACGCTCTGAGCCGTGGCGACGCGCCGGATGTGGAATGCTCCGATTGGCTGCCGTAAGCCCACGTGATGGTTTCATCCGAAGATCTTTGGCTATCCACGTGGTCAAGCTGACGTTGGGATGCAGTTCTTTCTTCGTTATCATTTCATCATTTCGCGAATTTTTTTTGTCACAATTCTTTCTATTTTGACGTAAACGGTGAATCTCCGCTCGAGGCGGCTGTTTGAAAGCCTTCTCGATGTATTCTCATGTCAACCTGAAATCTCGCGATAATTCTGGGAGCAGCGAGATTACGATGAATGACGAACGTCTGCTGGAGGTTCACGAGGGTACTTTTTTGGGTCCCGCTGAAACGATACTTATGCTATGGTGAGGTAAAAGCACACGTGACTGCAATTCCAGCCACATAAACGCTTCAAAGCGGGCAACTCATGCTTTGGGACATCAGCCGTCATCCCAAAGGTTCTCTCAACACTTGTAGTTGTACGTACTAAGTAGACAGGTGATTGTAAAATTGTAGCCCCCCCCCCCCCGACCCCCACCCCCTTCTTAGTGAAACTCCCAAGGTTACCTCCATTCATTCATTCCTCTTCTTTACTGTCTGTGGAACCTACTGCCACATTCTCTTCAATCTCATTCTTCCCTCCAGGTCTTCAAGATAGCTGTTCACCACCATTTGAGGTAACCCTCACATCCAAAACCATGATCTTTTCTACCCTCTTTCACCCCTCCTGTCCCACCCCAAAATCCCAGTTTTTCCTCCTTGACAGTTTGCTTCTGTACCCATTTTGTCCATCCCCTGCGTCGGCGTCCTCCGATACCCCTCTTTTCTTCGTACCCGCAACCTTTGTTTCTGCTGATTGCGTCCTGAGCCATTCTGTGTTCCAGCAAACGAGCTCTCCCACGAGCCGACTTTACATACAACAAAAATCACCACCCATCGTGCATTTGCTCCCCAGAAATGAAAAACGAGCTTGAGGGAATATGTCTTGCATCCGCTGAAGATTTGACACAACCACGTCCACTGTGTTATGGACTCTTCAGAAGGAAGACATCTGTGCTGGAATCAAAAAGTTATTTGACAGCTGCATGAAGTACATAGAAGAAGGATGGAGATTTAATATGTAGAATCATTTTGATACGAATAAGTTTGTCTGCTGGGGGTGACAAAACTTTTGGGATCTCCCTCGTCGACAAGCAGGACTGATTTCACTTATGGGGGGGGGGGGGGTGCATGGTCTGAGATGCTTTGCTCCTGTTCGTGTGGCATAACGACAGCAGCTTGTATCAGGTTAACAATCACGATGGAGATTCTAATTTGAAAGTAGGCAGTACTCGGATAGAAACCCTCCTGTCCACAGGGATACCAGAGGAGGCCCTGTTGGGGAACACAGTAATGTCTGTTTTTTCCATGCACACAGTAATGTCTCTTTCTATTTGACAGGTCGGTGTTACCACATCCTGTGGGCTGGCAGGATAGCCTAGAGGTATGCACTCACCTCTGATCTGTGATCTCGGCTGGGTTTTAAACTCGACCCAGCTACAAACTGCCACCCTGGCATTCCACAGGCAGGCGATTCGTCAATTTGTGTGCCGTCCCTCAAATGGCCAGTACACTGGACGTCCCGTCTGCCGGAATTAGTTGGTGGACGTTAAAGATTCCACGGTGCCCTTCACGAAGAGTCGGCGAGCTATCGCCAGCACCCTGAACAAATTACAAATACCTCTATTGACTATCGCTGGGAATGCAACAGCAAACCTCCCAGTGTAATCCGTCTCATGAAGCTGCTTTGGCAGCACCGGATCTGTCTTCTGGCAGAATTGGTTGGTCATTACCACGTTCTACTGGCAATTAACAATTTGCATTTTCCACTTCCTTGATCATGACATCACGATGGATTTGGAGAATGAAAAATGAATGAATGATCGTTTTAAGGCCATTTTCCCCACTAGAGCAGGGGTTAGCCTTGCGGGCCCCATGACAATCATGGTTCCCTGTTTGAGGCAATGTTTTTATGGCCCTTCCTGACGCCAACCCTTGGTCATGCTCTTACCATGTGCAGGGATACCGTGTACCTATTCTAAATCGGGGTTCACACCATGATCATTCATCCCAGCAAGCTGGTACTCAATTAGCCGACCTCGGAAGGATGACAGGCTGAGTCAACCCCCCTGGCGTTAATTCAGCGATCAACCGGGATTCGAACCCAGGATCCTAGGATCCCAAGCCGGCACCCTAACCGCTAAGCCAACACCAGGCATTGGAGAATGCCAGAAATATATCGTAATTATAAGTTGCATTGAAAGATAAATAGCATTGATTTGTCTTTCATTACCGAGTACCTCATTGGTAGAATTTGATGAACACCAATTCTCTAACCTCCAAATAACGGTGACGTTTATTTTGTAGTTTTTAGCCTACATGCTCGATAATATAAATCGGCAAATCCTCTTTTAACGGCCCCAATTATTGCCATCTTGTGGGGTTGCCTATGGGTAATGATTCTCGCCCACGTCTTCATTTAACCGGCCGATCAGGCTCGACATTCAACTGTGGCTGACGTTTTTTTTTTTTGTTTTTTTTTCTTTTCTTTTTTTGTATACTGAATCGAGGCTCGTGAAAGAGCTAACATTTATTTCACAAACAAATCAACCAGACAAACAAAATATATAAAAAGAGGGAGCGGAAGACAAGATGGGGAGAGAAGGGGAAGCACACAAACACAACATTTGAGAGCAGGGAGAAGTGTGGGAGGGAGAGGGCTTGGGGGGAGGAGGCATGGGTAGGGGGGGGGGGGGGGAGAGGTATAAAACACAAGGGGACCAAGGACTTCCAGGACAGAAGTTGGTATTTCAAAAAAAAAAAAGTGTAGGATTTTGGGTGAAATTAGCGGGGGTAGAAAAGATCAAGGTTTTGGATGGGGGAAGATAAGAGATGGTGGTGAACAGCTGTTTTAAAGACGTGGAGTGGGATTGAAGAGCGTGAGGGAGTTTGTTCCAGAGGTGGGAGAAAAGAAGAATGAAGGAGTGAAGGTGAGCAGAAAGTCTTGATTTTGGCAGTTTAACCATAAGAGGGTTGCAGGAAGATCTTGTGCGACCTGTAGGAATATTTGGGGGACAGAGCCCAGAGAGAGCTTAAGGCCAGAGAGGAGTCGGTAGAAGACGGAAAGACCATCAACCTGCCTGCGGTGAGTGAGTGAGAGGCCCTTGGAGATAGCTTCATCGCGGGAGATTCCAATGATTCTGAACGCTTTGGTTTCAACAGCGTGAAGACGAGCTAGGTGTGAGGCAGGAGCACCGGCCCAGAGGGGAGAGCAGTATTCCATTGAGCTGCGGATGAAAGCCTGGTATGTGGTGAGGAGCTCAGGTGTGCCAAGGAAGGACCGCACGACGGAGGATGCCCAGTCGGTGACTGGCTTTGGAGGCCAGATTTGAAATGTGGTTTTCCCAGGAAAGATCATGGCAGATAGTGAGACCCAAAAGCTTGAGTGACAGAACTTCTTGGAGAGGATTATTCAGAAAGTGGATGGGAGGGTTGTCCAGTCGGTCTTTTCGGAGAGACATCGTAAGAGTGTGAGATTTGTCAGGATTGAAAGACACGTTCCACTTGTTTGCCCAGTGTTTGCCCAGTTTGAGTTTGAAATTTGTTCACGGTTCTGGCGGTAACTCACCTACTCTTCACGAAAGACACCGTACCATGACAGCTTTCCCATCCAATGACCAGGTGGCAGACGAGTCCTCTGTCTTAATGCCTGTCCGATGGGCAGCACACAGATTGACGCATCTCCCTGCATGTGGAACACCAGGGTAAGAGTTTATATTTGAATTGAGATTCAAACCTAGACCAGACAGCTCGAAGATGAGTGCGCAAACCTCTAAGCTATCCTGGCAGCCCAGGTGTAAGCAAATATCTCGCTTACCTAGGAAGCGAAGGTAACATCCAATGTTTATTACGTTTCATCCTTCGGAAACCCAAATCAAGCCAGCATTGGCAATTACACATTGTTCCGTTTATTTTAAATGGTGAAAAGAAAAAGTTCTTTAAGTGTCAAAAGAGAAAATTCTATAGTTCCTGAGAATCGTACGTGTGCACCATTGTTTATCGAAGAAAATGAAAATAATACGTTGTGTTCTCCTACTCCGCCTGGCTATAAATCTGAAATTTTAGTGCTCGTGACGCGCTCGTCAGATGGACAGCAACAGCATGTGCGATACTCAACTGACAGCACACGTGGAGGGCACCAGGAGACAGGGGATGTCGTCGCTACGTATATAGCTTCCACTGTCACAAAAAAGAATGCCTCTTTTTTTCCTGGCACGCTATGCCATCCATCAGTGTCCGCAATAGTATTCGTTGGCATTGTTACCTTCCCTCCTGCTCCTCCACTCCCGCGGACTATTTTTGCAGAGCAGTGAAAGTTTCTCTCTTCCACGGCGACAGTGCTTGCCAAATTTGGTCACGTCATTTGGTGGCTATAGTGCTCTCTCTTTCTCTCTCTCTCTGTCCTTATGGAACTCACTTCCACACTCCATAAAACATTCACGTGCTTGTCTGAGCCCAGCTACACCCCATCCCCTCGATGCCGGTTACGTGCGTCCACCTCGTTTGCTCTGTCCATGATTTTGCGTTTCAAACCTTCATTCCTTTTCTTTTGTTAATCATTCTCATCCACCTCGTCAATCATTTGCCGCTCTAATATGTAATATCGTTATTTGTGGTAATTATGTATCGGGCATGTATGTATTCGTGATGTTTTTTTAAATGAACTTTTATAAATTATCTTGGATTTAAATCCACCAGTTCAGAACTTATGAGCCATTTCAAATGCAAGAATGATTTTTGTTTTATTTCACTTTCTTTGCCTTTTGATTATTTTGTTCAAAATTTATGAACTTTTAATTGAAGTTGCTGGAAAAATTTTTAACTTTTTTTTATTTTTATCCACACGTGCACAAGCACATTAATTAATTCCACGGAAGATTTTAGATCCCGTATGTGTTTGACCTTTGCCTACTATAGTGTCCTTCTAGTTCATGAAAAGGCATTATGTCTACTAATGTCTTTGTCCTCTTTGTGATGTATGTACAAACTCTTCCATGTAATAATAAGATGGCCATTGTCCAAAATTATGTTTAAATTCAGAAATGTCGACACTTTTTATCACAACTCGGCATTTGGTCTTAAACAACTTGTATTAGGGTACTCTTCAAGGTCCAGGTGGATGCCAGAAGCAAATGTGGCCAAATGAGGAATTCCAGCACATTTATGACCACAACATCCTCTTTATCTACCTGCTGATGACTCCACCCTCTGCCATGACATCCCTCAGGCTGCAGCCTCTTCTCTCTCTTCAGACCTTGAAAAAAACCACAAGCCGGTCAAACGCGTGGAAAATGTCTTTTAATCGTGACAAATCTAACACCCCCACCTCTCTCCGAAAAGACCATCTGGCAACTGCACTCCCAGCCCCGTCTACTTTATTAACAATCCTCTCCAATAAGTTCTGTCACTCAAGCTTTTGGGTCTCACTATCTGCCATGATCTTTCCTGGGAAAACCACATTTCCAAGCTGGCCTCCAAAGCCAGTCGCCGACTGAGCATCCTCCGTTGTGCGAAGTCCTTCCTTGGCACACCTGAGCTCCTCACCACATACAAGGCTTTCATCCGCAGCTCAATGGAATCCTGCTCTCCCCTCTGGGCTGGTGCTCCTGCCTCACACCGAGCTCGGCTTCACGCTGTTGAAACCAAGGCTTTCAGAATCATTGTAATCTCCCGTGATGAAGATGACTCTGAGGGCCTTTCACTCGCTCACTGCAGGCAGGTTGGTGGTCTTTCTGTCTTCTACCGACTCCTCAACCGGCCTAGCTCCCCCAGCTCTGTCTGTGCTATGTCCCCCAAATTTTCCTTCAGGTCACACAAGATCTGCCAGCAACCCTCTAGTGGTGAAACTGCCAAAATCAAGACACTGCTCACTTATTGAAATCTCACGTTATAACACCACAAACAGACAGACAGACACGGCTCCTTTTATAATATAGATATCATTTCCTTAAAGTGAATGTTTGGCATAAGCGTAAAGTAATTAATTGTGATATTAGATATACGTCACTATTGTAATGTAACGTATATGTAACGCCACCTGCATTCACACCCCTTGACCTTTTTTCTCATTTTTAGCTGCGATGAGCAGCTCTATGAGAGGACCGCGTTGTTGTTCTTGTTGTTGGGGTGCCTTTTTGAATAGCGCATGCGCATACACTCGGACGTGCGTTGGTATGAGGTAAGATCATCGCGGACTATAATCGCGATTTGTTTGAAGAAACCAGAATAAATTTAACAACAAAGACAACATGAATGTTTTCATATCAATCTCGTTTCACAGAACGTGACACAAATTACGTGTAATTATTGAATAGCGCATGTGCATACACCCGGACTTCCCCGACCGACCAAGACCGTTTCAAATTATCCCACTGCCACCCAGAATTAACATTAATAAATAACATTATTGAATTAACATTAACAGAAATAACATTCACGTCCATACATTATATGTAATCAGTTGATGAAGCATGTTGCGTCGCAAAATGAAGGACAAGACCATAACTGAAATACAAAAAGACGCTAGTGCATGCGTATAATTTAATGACTGGTCGAATATTGCAACGGTCGCGCATATTGCAACGGATATCCCCATGATTCTACACGTCGCAGCTGTTGACCACACTGTGGTCATTTTTCCCTTGTTGTATTACAGCCTGAATTTAAAATGGCTTACATTGAGATTTTTTTGTCATGAATCTACACATAATACCCCATATTTTAGTGATGTCAATGTACGATAGAGCGCGCATAGCTGTAAGGACGAAGGACGGGAACAGTGGTGAGTTTGAGGTGAAGGTGGGAGTGCATCAGGGGTCCGTACTAAGTCCACTACTATTTGTAGCTGTGATGGAGGTGCTGGCTCAGAACGTAAAGGAGGGTTTACCATGGGAGTTGTTGTATGCAGATGGTCTGGTTTTCTCAAAAAAAACCAAAAAAAAAACATTTCCTTCTCTGTTCTTATTCGTTTATTCATTGGTCTTATTCGTTCGTTCGTTCTTCGATCACGTGTTTCACCCCCATTTCCCCAGATAGTTTTCACTGTTAAATTTAAAAATGTTGAAACTTTCCGCTGAAGTACTGTATTCTGTCGTATATTATAACACCTGTTTGTTCTTCTTCTTTAAAAGGGTGCTTTCGACTTGCTCACCAAATCTATTCATTCCAAAAAAAAATCCATCTCTTACAGTGCCTCTTTCATACATTCCCTAAACTCACCTGCACTCCACCCCCCCCCCCCCCCCCCTCCAGCGTCCTTAAACGTATTTTTGACTCGAAGGTCACAAGAAACTCATTTTGCAATAAATGTTCGTTTCCCATTAATCGTACACTTTCTAAAATCCAATCTCACCCCTCCCCTTCAAATCTTCCCCATCACCCCTCCCCTCCAAAACTTCCCCATCACCCCTCCCCTCGAAATCTTCCCCATCACCCATCCCTTTCAAATCTTCCCCCTTGCCCCTCCCCTCCAAATCTTCCCCATCACCCATCCCTTTAAAGTCTCCCCCCTTGCCCCTCCCCTCCAAATCTTCCCCATCACCCATCCCTTTAAAGTCTCCCCCCTTGCCCCTTCCCTCCTAAACTCCCCCCCTGAACCCCTCCCCTCATAAACTCTCCCCTCGCCCCTCCCTTTCAAATCTCCCCACCCTCATTTCTTCTCCATTTCCCCCCTCTCACCCCTCCTCCTCAAAGCATCCTCCCCGCTTATTCCCCCTTCCAACTCTCACCTCCATCTCCCCCAACCTTCTGCCTCGCTCTTCCCCCTCCTCAAATAACACCTCACTGTGCCTCACCCAATCACCATCAAACCTTTTTTCCACCCCATCCTTCCCTTTATCCAAGCTATTCTGAAATCTCTGACACACTGTCAACAGCTCTCCCTACCTCTTCCTCCTCTTCCACATCTTACCCTACCCCTCCCCCCCCCCCCCCCCCTGTTCTGTATCCGATGCTCCCCCTTCCTCTTCATTAACGGTATGGACCTCAAAGATCCGGGGCCTTCACTCAAACTTGACTGATCTCTCCATTCAGGTTGCTTCTGACAAACCAGACGTGATCTGCTCAACAGAAACTTTCCTCCTTCATGATGTCTCTGATTCCTTAGTATCTCTCCCGGGTTACTCCCTCCTCCGGTATGATAGACCTGAGCCTCGTCCTGGAGGTGGGGTTGCTATCTTTATCAAAAACTCTCTTCCACACTCGCCCTGCATTGCCCTCTCTCCACCTCACCCCCAGGAATACCTCTGGCTACGGCTTCCCCTTCGATCCCACCTTTTGTTCATATGTGTGTTGTACCGTCCACCAAACAGTGAAGACTCCATCTACATCTCGCTGTCTGATAATATGGACCAACTTCTATCTACTCATCCCAACTCTCTCTTCCTCATATGTGGTGATTTCAATTGTCACCATGCCAGTTGGCTGGGTGTGGGTAACTCTATCACCAGCCATGGCTCCTCAGCAAAGGACTTCTGCGACTCACTGGGACTGACACAATCTATCAATTTCCCGACCCGGATCTCAGTCAACGGAGCAGCTTCTCTTCTGGATTTGGTTTTGACTAACTTCCCTGCAAATGTCTGCTGCTCTTCTTCTGCTCCAATCGGCTCATCTGATCATATGCTTGTTAAAGTGGACATCTCTCTGACCAGACCATTCTCAGAGAGCCTCCTCAGCATCGATGAGTCTGGCATTTCACTCAGGCCAACTGGCATGGTCTTCAAGCAGCCATCAATCATCTGGACTGGTCTCCCATCTCTACCGCCTCTGACATCAACTCATCCTGGGAATTCTTCCAAAGTAAATTGCTCTCTCTCATGCACAGATTTATCCCATCTTGTCTTCAGTTGTCATACCCTTCCTCCCGTCCATGGTACATGGAATCTTGTGGTGAGGCTGTTTCCCAGAAACAACTTGCCTTCGTCTCCTGGAAAGCAAATCCAACGGAAGGAAATCTCATTTCCTTTCACAAAGCTCAAAACAAGTCTGTGTACACCCTCAGGACAGCCAGGAAACAATATCTCTCCATTCTCAAGACCAAACTCTCTTATCTGTCTCCCTCTTCCAAATCCTGGTGGCGTCTGGTCAAATCTGTTTCTGGTGTTTGTTCCCCCTCCATCCCCTCCCTTACCTCAAACGGCTACACAGCTGACTCCGCACGTGAAAAAGCTGAATGCCTCAACTCTGTGTTTGCCTCTAAATCTTGTGTCCCAAACCCATCCCTCTCTGTGCCCACCATACCCAGTCGTACCCAGCTGCTCCTGGACTCTGTGTCCTTTCCCCCTGACAAGGTGGAAAAGTTTCTGTCAACCCTCGACTCTGATTCTGCAACTGGACCTGACGGCATCAGCCCACGGGTCCTAAAATCCTGTTCTTCTGCTCTTTCACTCCCTCTCTCTGTTCTCTTCACCCTCTCTTTTGCTCAACTTCATCTGCCATCTGCTTGGAAATCAGTCAACATCACCGCTTCACACAAAAAATGTGCAAAAACAGATCCTAGCAACTACAGACCAATCAGCCTTCTCCCAATTATCAGCAAAGTCATGGAATCCATCATTGCTTCGGATATGAAATCTTTCCTCTTCTCCAATGGCTTGATCTCTGATCATCAATTTGGTTTCAGACCAGGTCACTCTTCTCTGGACATGCTGCTTCTGCTGTCTCAACAATGGATGGAGGTCCTCAATGCCAAACAGGAAATTAGAGCTGTCTCCCTTGACATATCATGTGCCTTCGATACGGTCTGGCACCCTGCCCTGCTCACCAAACTCTCCTCCTATGGTATCCATGGAAATCTCCACGCATGGCTTTCGGACTTCCTCTCTAGTCGTAGTCAACGTGTGGCCCTGAATGGGTTTCTATCATCTCCTCTTCCTGTTCAGGCTGGAGTTCCCCAAGGCAGTGTTCTGGGCCCTGTGCTTTTTCTGGTCTTCATCAATGATCTCTCTGACTCCCTTGAAAATCCTCGCTATCTCTTTGCTGATGACTCCACTCTCTGCCGCTCCATTCCTCATCCCTCAGATCGGCAGTCTGCAGCCTCCTCACTCTCTGCAGACTTGGACAAAATCACAGACTGGTCAAACAAGTGGAACATGTCTTTCAATCCTGACAAATCTCACACTCTTATGATGTTTCTCCGAAAAGACCGACTGGACAACCCTCCCATCCACTTTCTGAATAATCCTCTCCAATAATTTCTGTCACTCAAGCTTTTGGGTCTCACTATCTGCCATGATCTTTCCTGGGAAAACCACATTTCAAATCTGGCCTCCAAAGCCAGTCGCCGACTGGGCATCCTCCGTCGTGCGAAGACCTTCCTTGGCACACCTGAGCTCCTCACCACATACAAGGTTTTCATCTGCAGCTCAATGGAATACTACTCTCCCCTCTGGGCTGGTGCTCCTGCCTCACACCTAGCTCGTCTTCACGCTGTTGAAACCAAAGCGTTCAGGATCATTGGAATCTCCCGCGATGAAGCTATCTCTGAGGGCCTTTCACTTACTCACCGCAGGCAGGTTGGTGGTCTTTCCGTCTTCTACTGACTCCTCTCCGGCCTTGCTCCCCCAGCTCTCTCTGGGCTCTGTCCCCCAAATATTCCTACAGGTCACACAAGATCTGCCTGTAACCCTCTTATGGTTAAACTGCCAAAATCAAGACTCTCTGCTCACCTTCACTCCTTCATTCCTCTTTTCTCCCGCCTCTGGAACAAACTCCCTCACTCTCTTCAATCCCACTCCTCCCTACAGGTCTTTAAAGCAGCTGTTCACCACCATCTCTTATCTTCCCCCATCCAAAACCTTGATCTTTTCTACCCCCACTGATTTCACCCCAAATCCACTTTTTTGAAATACCGACTGAATCGGCCGACGGCACGCCCCTTACCGAGGGGGGTTTAATCCCCTCGTCGTTAAGCTGGCCTTCTCCATTCCTGGACCCACCCCGCTCCTCTGTGGGATAGGATTGGCCAAGGTGATTGGTCAAGGATTCCCGGACACCTACGCCAATCCCTCCACAAAGCAGGTGGGTGGCCCCGCTCGAATCCCGGACAAGATGGTAATTGCCGAGCGGTTTAGCAATCCAGAATCCCAGCTGTTAGCAAAGGACTAACCCGATTCATAAGCGGTTCTGCCGAAATCGTGCCACAGGTACTCAATTGAAAAAAATCACGAAAGCGATCGGACGAGAAAGAAACCAAAGTACGGAGGAACAGGTATTTATTAACTATTATTTACAAAACCAAAGAAACCAAAGGAGAGGAAAAGAAACTAAAGTAATTTACAGAAGAAGAAGAAGAAGAAGACACAGTGCAATTCTTAGAACAAGCTTAACTTATACCCCAGGGACAACACAAAGGACAGACCACGGACTTACACGACAAAGGGAAATTGCAGGCAGGAATGGCTCAGGGAGCGAACGGTCCAGGCCGGAGGATTAGGTTCAGGTCCGTGCAGAATGGCAGGGCTGGAGGCGAGCGGCCGCCGACTCCCCGCACTCTGGTTCACATGGCGGGGTTGCTCGTGGCAGCGCGTCAAAGCTGCACGCGGCAGGGGTTGTTTGAAGCAGCGTCTCTCTCTCTCGTACCTCACTCCACAGAACTCCGAACTTGGTCAACACTCAAGCGCCTCCCTCCACAGAACTGCTTGGTTCGTGCTCCCTCACTCATCTGCATAAGCAGTCCCTCACTCCTCCTTTTATTGCCCGCCCCGAAATCAAGCCGCGGGCTACGAGGGCACGCCTCCCGGGTCGCTCACCGCGGTGCTGATTGGCTGTTATGGCTGGCTGACTCCACCTCTGATGACTATGAGGTGCCATGCCCCCCTTCTTCTCTGAGATGAGCACATGGCAATGGCGACTTGCAGGAATGGAAAACCACTCGCACCCTTTTGAAGGGAAAATGGGCCTACTCTTATTTGATTGATGCAACGTAGATTCATCTATTGGAAACGTGGCCTTACCCTGAAACACATAATAATGAAATAACTACGAAAGGGGTCCTATGATTTGCTACGTGTTGCAATGTGGACTAACTAAGGTGCAATTATTTCATTTAACAGCCAATTAAGGGGAAATGTACACAGGGGTTATTTATAAGGGATTTTACGACTAAATTTACAAAGTGAATGTTCTAAAAACCGCAACAGAATACTGCTCTCCCCTCTGGGCTGATGCTCCTGCCTCACACATAGCTCGTCTTCACGCTGTTGAAACCAAAGCATTCAGGATCATTGGAATCTCCCGCGATGAAGCTATCTCTGAGGGCCTTTCACTTACTCACCGCAGGCAGGTTGGTGGTCTTTCCGTCTTCTACCGACTCCTCTCCGGCCTTGCTCCCCCAGCTCTCTCTGGGCTCTGTCCCCCAAATATTCCTACAGGTCGCACAAGATCTGCCTGTAACCCTTTTATGGTTAAACTGCCAAAATCAAGACTCTCTGCTCACCTTCACTCCTTCATTCCTCTTTTCTCCCGCCTCTGGAACAAACTCCCTCACTCTCGTCAATCCACTCCTCCCTACAGGTCTTTAAAACAGCTGTTCACCACCATCTCCTATCTTCCCCCATCCAAAACCTTGATCTTTTCTACCCCCACTGATTTCACCCCAAATCCACTTTTTTGAAATACCGACTTGTTTCCTGGAAGTCCTTGGTGTCCTTGTGTTTTGTGCTTCTCCCAATGCCCCCCTTCTCACGCCGCCTCCCCCCAAGCCCTCTCCCTCCCACACATCTCCCTATGTCCCTGCTCTCAAATGTTGTGTTTGTGTGCTTCCCCTTCTCTCCCCATCTTGTCTACCGCTCCCCTTTTTGTATACTTTGTTTGTCTGTTTGATTTGTTTGTGTGATAAATGTTAGCGCTTTCACGAGCCTCGATTCTTAATACAAAAAAATTTATCTGGTGTTGATTGGGGAGAGTAGGGATGGACTGAAGGAGAAGATGAACAAGTGGAAGGAATGTATGGAGGCAAAAGGTCTGAAGGTGAATATCGGAAAGACAAAGGTGATGGCAAGTGGTAAAGCATGTGGTGAGGTGGAAAGAACTGGGAAGTGGCCATGTGCTGTGTGCAGGAAGGGTGTCGGAGTGAACTCCAATGTACAATGTGCGCTGAGTGGGTTCATCAAAAATTCAGTGGTCTGAGAGGGTCATTAACCAGTTTTGCAGCTACATTCAAGTGTAAGGTGTGCACAGAGGGAGCTGCAGTGGAGGAAATGTTGAGTTGGATCTTGGAGACCGTGTGAAGCTGGAAGGTGTGAAAACATGTTGCTACTTAGGAGACATGCTGAATGGAGAATGTGGATCAGACTCAGCAACAGTTGCTCGAGTGAGATGTGCATGGAAGAAGTTTCGGGAACTGAGTGGCGTGCTGATGAGGAGGGGAGTGTCGTTGAAGCTGAAGGGAAAGGTGTATGCTGCATGTGTGAGAAGTGTTATGATTTATGGGAGCGAGACATGGGTAATGAACGTAGAGCAGCAATGAAGGCTGGAAAGGGTGGAAATGCGAATGGTTCGGTGGATGTGTGGAGTATCGTTGAGAGAGAGGAAGACAAATGATGAATTGCGAAAGATGATGGGAATAGAGCCTGTGATGGATGCTGTGAAGAGGAACAGGTTGAGATGGTTTGGTCAAGTGCTGAGGTAGGATGAAAGTGACTGGTTGAGAAGAATGATGGAAATGAATGTAGAAGGAAGTAGAGGAAAGGGAAGACCGAGAAAGACGGGTAAAGGTGGTGGAAGAAGAAATGCGGGCAAGGGGGTTAACAAGGGGAGATGTAGAAAATAGGGCTAAATGGAGAAGATTGTCACGGGGCCCGCAAGGCTAATCCCCGCTCTGGCAGGGAAAATGGCCTTAAAATGCCTGTTGTTGTTGTTGTTGTTGTATATATAATCAACACATCACAGTTAACTAATAGTGCATGCAGGTACGGGCCCAGATGCTGCACTGACCCTATCAAATTTGAGGCTGTCTGCTTGCCCGACGATCTTACGTTCTGGCCTCCCATCTAACCCCTTCCAAAGCAGGGCACACTCTTTGAATTTTCTAAAACTTCTCTTGGGGAAAGAACGAACTTTCCCATGCGTATCCACTGTGCATATTGCAAAATGTCGAAGATTTTCCTTCAGAATCATCGGCCTCGGATGACATCTCGGTCGCCGTATTGTGCAGTGTCACGTACATGCAAAAATATGCTTAATTGGTTACTGGAAGAGTTGCAATGGGGATTATGCATAAGACGTGCGCTGTGATTGGATAATATTTAACACAAAATAACTCGATTTTCGTTAGGTTTTTTTCATATTTCTCTCTTTTGTGCACACTGTGCTCTTGACAAGTTTCACAGATTTATTGAAAGATATTTATTGACAACATGTAAGTATATTATGTAGTTGCAGTATGGCGGTCACAAAAGTGAATGATTTCTGGGGTCAGCATGCAGCCTAATCCAATTTCCTTTGATCTTCCTTGAGAGTTTTTTTTTTTTTTGTACACAGGATCGAGGCTCGTGAAAGAGCTAACATTTATCACACAAAAAATCAAAACACACACAAAGTATTGTTGCGGTTTTCCGAAGCCCGTTCCCTTACAAAGGGGAGATTAAGCCCCTTTTTCTCTCTGGGTTTCCGAACCACGAGACTGAGTCGCCACTTCCGGGCAGACGTGGAAAAGGGTCTCGGGACAATTTCGTACGTACCTTAAGTACCCACGCCGCAGCGGAAGCGTGGATCGAGTCTCGCACGAACCACGCGTAATTGAGTACACCCGAACGGATGGCGTACCACGTGGCCCGTGCTGTTACCTTGCTATTGAACCCGATCAGAGCGATCTAATTCATACCACGCGAGGACAATGATGGAGAGACAAAAGCGGTCGAATCAAAGGAATAACACGATTTAATTATTATTTACACAATGTACAATGGTTTGGAAGAAGAAGAGACACAGGGCAGTCTTAATCAGTCTTAACTCATTTACCCAGACAATGGGCCCACTTACACACACAGGGAGATGAAGGAAGAATGTTCACGCGCCGAACGCACCGGCTTTGGTCGCTCCAGGAACAGCTTACCTGGCGTGGCCCTTTGGCGGTCACAGCACATATCCCGGCGAAGGCAGGCAGGCGGGAAAATCCTCGCGGCGCATATCTCAGCAAAGGCAGGCAGGAGGTAATATATGCACGTCTGTGGCCTGGCACAGCTGTCTTTCACAGCGCAATTAATACAACTGAGCGCTTTCACTCTCGTAACTGACACAGCGCAACTCGTCTGCACTCCTCGGGGATCTGACTCCAGCTCAACTGAGAACTCAACTCGTAACTCATGGGCTGCGCCACTCTCATAACTGAACTCCAACTGAGGACCCCGACTCATAACTCGTCTGCCTCACAACCTGCCCTCCAACTCATAAATGAGGTGGGGGCTCCGGGCACAGGGTTATATTGCCCCGCCCTAGCCAGAATCGAATGTTCCAAACCCCGCCTTTTGCCGCAGTGGTAAGTCACTCCCCTCGAGCCCTGATTGGCGGCTCACGCATACCGTTGGCTCCTCCTCCACCTTCCTTCGCCCTTGATCGACTTGTTCAGGCCTGCCTCGTGGTATTTCGCACCAAAACCAAAAGCATGGAGGCATCGTAAAGGACCTAATTCTCATTATTCTACTCAACGCAAAACTAAACACAGGAAAGGTCTACGCTTACATTTACGAAGAAATAACTGAGCTTTAACGAGGCTACATGTTGTAGTGTAACTAAACTGGGAGGGGAAATTAACCTTTATTATAAAAACACAAAACCGCAACAGTATATAATAAAGGGAGCGGAAGACAAGATGGGGAGAGAAGGGGAAGCACACAAACACAACATTTGAGAGCAGGGATGTCTCTACAACTTGATTGGAGTCCACCTGTGGCCAATTCAATTGTTTGGACATGGTTTAGAAAGAAACACACCTTTATATACAAGGTCCCACAGTTGACAGTGCATGTCAGAGTAGAAACTCTACCATGAAGACAAATAAACTGTCCGTAGAACTTCGAGATGCAGTGCCGATAGAAAGTCCACACTTTTCAAAATTGCCTTATAGCCTGGAATTAAATTGCATTCAATCAGACTTTTCCACCTTTATTTACACATCGTAACCCACAACTTTCAAGCGAAAACAAATTCGACAAACCTCAGAACATTAATTTAAAATACAGAAAATTCATTAAAAATACAAAACTAGCTTATCTTGTTTGGATAAGTGTCCATCCCCCTGGGTTAATACTTGGTGGAAGCACCTTTGACAGCAATTACAGCTGTGAGTCTGTTGGGATAGGTCTCTACCAACTTTACACACCTTGACTGGGCAATATTTGTCCATTTTTCTGTCCACAACTGTTCAAGCTCAGTTATGTTGCGTGGGGAGTGTTGATGGGCAGCAATCTTCAATCATGCCACAGATTTTCGATTGGATTTACTTCGGTGCTCTGACTGGGCCACTCGAGGACATTTATCTTTTCGTTCCTTAGCCACTCCAGTGTAGCTTTGATTGTGTGTTTCAGGTCATTGTCATTCTGAAAGGTGAACTTCCGTCGTAATTTCAGCTTTCTTGCAGAGGGCAACAAAACTATCCTCTCGGATTTTTCTGTATTTTGCTCCATCCATTTTCCCTTCTATCCTTACAAGTGCTCCAGTCTCTGCTGATAAGAAACATCCCCATAATATGATGCTGCCTCCACCATGGGCACTGTATAATTGTGAGGATGCACAGATCTGGGGAAAAAAAAAAAAAAAAAAAAAGATCTGGGGAAGGGTATAAAACACTTTCTCGAGGGTTGAAAGTTCCTAAGGGCACAGTGAGCTCCATTATTCAGAAATGGAAAGAATATGCAACTACCCAGTCTCTTCATAGAGCTGACCATTTGACCAAACAGCAACCAGGCAAGCAGGACCTTGGTCAGGGAGGTGAAGAAGAATCAAATGACCACTCTGACAGAACTGCAAAATTGCTGGGCTGAGATGGGAGAACCTGCCGGAAGGACAACACCTCTGCAGCACTTCACAAATCTAGGCTTTATGGGAGAGTGGCCAGATGGAAGCCACTGCTGAGAAAAAGGCACATGATAGCATACCTGAAGTTTGTAAAAAGACATCTGAAAGGCTCTGAGAGCATGAGGCAAAATATTCCGTGGTCTGATGAGAGGAAATTGAACTTTTTGGCCTGAATGGAAAGCTCTACGTCTGTCAGAAACTGAGCACAACTCGTCACCCATCTAACACCATCCCAACCGTAAAGCATGGTGGTGGTAGCATCATGCTATGGGGATGCTTTTCAGTGGCAGGGACTGGGAGACTTGTAAGGATAGAGGGAACAATGAATGGAGCCAAATACAGGCAAATCATTGAGGAGAACCTGCTTCAGAGTGCAAAAGACCTTAGACTGCGGTAAATATTTATGTTCCAACTAGACAATGACCCCAAGCATACATCCAAAGCAACACTGGATGGCTTGAATCCCATTTCACAAGAATGTGAAAGTCCTTGAGTGGCCCAGCCAAAGCACAGACTTGAATCCCATTGAGAATCTGTGGAAAGACTTGAAGATTGCTGTTCACCGACGCTCCCCATCCAACTTGACAAAGCTTGAGCAAATCTGCAAGGAAGAATGGGAGAAACTCCCCAAATCCAGATGTGCAAAGCTGATACAGACATACCTAAGAAGACTCATCTGTAATCACTGCCGAAGGCGCTTCTCCGAAGTATTGACTTTGGGGGTTGAATACATATCTAACTTAGATATTTCTGTATTTCATTTTAAATTATTTGTAAAACTTTCTATAAAAAATAATTGAATGTTGACATTATGTGATATAATGTGGATGTTAGTGACAAAGAATCTCAATTTAATCTATTTTTATTTCGGGCTGTAACACCAAAATGTGAAAATGTCGAGGGGTGTGAATACTTTCTGAACACAATGTAGATGGCGTCTATTACATAAGCGACGCATATCTAATATCACAATTGATTACTTTATGCTTATGCTAAACATTCATTTTAAGAAAATAATATGCTCTATTATATTTAGCCATTTCCACAACAATATATGTGTGTGTCATTGGTTGTTTTCTCGACAACAATCTATGTGTGTGTCATTGGTTGTTTTCTCTATATGCGAATTTCAGAAGCTGGAACGTAGCCCTCCCAGGTCTTGGTGTGTGTGTGTGTGTGTGTGTGTGTGTGTGTGTGTGTGTGTGTGTGTGTGTGTGTGTGTGTGTGTGTGTGTGTGTGTGTAAATAGCCTTTTTTTTTTTTGTGTACAGAGTCGAGGCTCGTGAAAGAGCTAACATTTATCAAACAAACAAATCAAACAAGCAAACAAAGTATATAAAAAGGGGAGCGGTCGACAAGATGGGGAGAGAAGGGGAGGAAGCACACAAACACAACATTTGAGAGCAGGGACATCGGGAGATGTTTTTGGAGGGAGAGGGCCTGGGGGGAGGCAGGATAGGTATAAAACGCAAGGACACCAAGGACTTCCAGGAAAGAAGTCAAAAGTCACCTCAAAAAAGTGGATTTGGGGTGAAATTAGCGGGGGTAGAAAAGATCAAGGTTTTGGATTGGGGAAGATAAGAGATGGTGGTGAACAGCCGTTTTAAAGACCTGGAGGGAGGAGTGGGATTGAAGAGAGTGAGGGAGTTTGTTCCAGAGGCGGGAGAAAAGAGGAATGAAGGAGTGAAGGTGAGCAGAGAGTCTTGATTTTGGCAGTTTAACCATAAGAGGGTTGCAGGCAGATCTTGTGCGACCTGCAGAAATATTTGGGGGACAGAGCCCAGAGAGAGCTGGGGGAGCAAGGCCGGAGAGGAGTCGGTAGAAGACGGAAAGACCACCAACCTGCCTGCGGTGATTAAGTGAAAGGCCTTCGGAGATAGCGTCATCGCGGGAGATTCCAATGATTCTGAACGCTTTGGTTTCAACAGCGTAAAGACGAGCTAGGTGTGAGGCAGGAGCACCAGCCCAGAGGGGAGAGCAGTACTCCATTGATAAGTCAAATGAGTGCCAGTGCCAGTCAAATGAGTGCCAGTCAAAGCGGTACTCCAATGAGTGCCAAGATAAGTCAAAAAGCTTCTTTATTTTGTACTAGCAGAAGTACCCGGCATTGCCGGGCGGGGGAGGGGAGGGGAGGAGAGGGGGGGAGGGGCGAAGAGGGGGGGAGGGGAGGAGAGGGGGGAGGGATGGGAGGGGGAGAATGGGTGGGAGGGGGAGGGGGGAGGAGAAAGGAGAGGGGGGGGAGGGTGAGGGGAGAAGGGGAGGGGGTAGGGTGGAGGGGGAAGGGAGGGGAGGACAGAGGGGGGAGGGGAAGGGGGGAGGGAAAGGGGGAGGGAAGGGGAGGACCAGTCAACAGTGACGTTGCAGTTCTCATGGTCGGAGAGCAGCACAACAATCGCGACATCGTCCTGCATCTTCGCAACAGCACGAAGCGGATTTTGGAGACTCACCGATCCTGTGACGCCCTCCAGTACCGGCGTTGCCGGGCGGGGGAAGGGAGGACCCGTACATTACACACATTACAACATTACACACACACAAACTGTGTTTTATGTTCAATGGTCTGGCGGCGGGGATGGAACATCACGTGATCGCTATGAGCGAATCAGCCCGCTGCTCTGCCACTAGGTCAGATTCCGTGTATAATATTCCTCGCTGAAATGCGCTGAGGTAAATATGAATAAAAAATATGGATCTCATCAAATATTTTTAGGTAGGCCATGTCCTTCCCAGGCTCAATGGCCATGTCTGTGCCAAATATCAAGTACGTGAGCCTCTCCGTTTAGGAGTCTATCGGTAACATTACACACACACAAACTGTGTTTTATGTTCAATGGTCTGGCGGTATGGAGACAAAAGGTCTGAAGGTGAATATCGGAAAGACGAAGGTGATGGCAAGTGGTAAAGCATGTGGTGAGGTGGAAATAACTGGGAAGTGGCCGTGTGCTGTGTGCAGGAAGGGTGTCGGAGTGAACTCCATTCAATGTACAATGTGCGCTGAGTGGGTTCATCAAAAATGTAGTGGTCTAAGAGGGTCATTTACCAGTGTGGCAGCTACATTCAAATGTAAGGTGTGCACAGAGGGAGCTGCAGATGGAGGAAATGTTGAGTTGGATCTTGGAGACGGCGTGAAGGTGGAAGGTGTGAAAACATTTTGCTACCTCGGAGACATGCTGAATGGAGAAGGTGGATCAGACTCGGCAACGGTTGCTCGAGTGAGATGTGCATGGAAGAAGTTTCGGGAACTGAGTGGCGTGCTGATGAGGAGGAGAGTGTCGCTGAAGCTGAAGGGAAAGGTGTATGCTGCATGTGTGAGAAGTGTTATGATTTATGGGAGCGAGACATGGGTAATAAACGTAGAGCAGCAACGAAGGCTGGAAAGGGTGGAAATGCGAATGGTTCGATGGATGTGCGGAGTATCGTTGAGAGAGAGGAAGACAAATGATGAAATGCGAAAGATGATGGGAATATTGCCTGTGATTGATGCTGTGAAGAGGAACAGGTTGAGATGGTTTGGTCATGTGTTGAGGAAGGATGAAAGTGACTGGTTGAGAAGAGTGATGGAAGTTAATGTAGAAGGAAGTAGAGGACGGGGAAGACCGAGAAAGACTTGGCTAAAGATGGTGGAAGAAGAAATGCGGGCAAGGGGGTTAACAAGGAGAGATGCAGAAAATAGGGCAAAATGGAGAAGATTGTCATGGGGACCGCAAGGCTAACCCCCGCTCTAGCAGGGAAAATGGCCTTAAAATGCATGTTGTTGTTGTTGTTGTTGGTCTGGCGGTGGGAATGGAACATCACGTGATCGCTCTGAGCGAATCAGCGCGCTGCTCTGCCACCGCCTCAGATTCCGTGTATAATATTCCTCGCTGAAAAAAAATCTATGTGAAACATGCTACTATCTATGCTAAATCATGCTAAATCATGCTAAATGCTAATCATGCTAAAATCTATGCTACTTGCTGTGAGTTTATGGCAGCAAGGAACATCACGTGATCGCTCTGAGAGAATCAGCGCGCTGCTCTGCCACCGCCTCAGATTCCGTGTATAATATTCCTCGCTGAAAAAAATATGGATCTAAAGATGAAAGAAAAAAAAACCTATGTGGTGTGAATGGCAATGTTCCTCGCTGAAATGTGAAAAAAGGCAATCGCTTTTCGCTCTGAATTACGTGCGAACGCGTAACTGTGAGTTTATGGCGGCAAGGAACATCACGTGATCACTCTGAGCGAATCAGCGCGCTGCTCTGCCACCGCCTCAGATTCCATGCATAATATTCCTCGCTGAAATGCGCTGAGGTAAAAATATGGTAAAAAAATATTATGAAATTTTTTTTTTTAGGTCGGCCATGTTCTTCCCAGGCTCAATGGCCATGTCTATGCCAAATATCAAGCACGTGAGCCTCTCCGTTTAGGAGTCTATCGGTAACATTATACACACACACACACACACACACAAACTGTGTTTTATATATACTAGGGCGTGCCCGCACGTACCGGCACGCCCGTACGTGCTTGCCCGTACGTGCGTGCAAAAAAACATGTGTGCAAACAACAACAACAAAAAAAAACTTTGAAACCACGTGGCAGTAACGACCACAGAACCCCCCCCTCTATTTACATGAAATGGTTTGGTCCATTCGCAACGACCACAGAACCCCCCCCCCCCCCCCCCCCCCTCTATTTACATGAAATGGTTTGGTCCATTCGCAAAGCCAAAGCGAACGGCTTGCGAGTACGGTGACCATACCTTGGGAACCACTTGTCCGATTAATTTCAAACCTTGAAAAGGCACATCCTCGGGTCCCCAGCAATATACCTGGCAAGTTTCAAGTATATCGGACCGGTAGTTGTCGAGAAACAGCGGTCGCATACATACAGACAGACAGACACACACACACACACAGATTACTGGAATTATAGATAGATAGATAATGGGATATTGGATTAATAAGAATATATTTTGCAGTTTATCTCGGGATTGTCACTTCAGTGAAACTCGACTCACTGAGTGTATGCCCTTTGGAAGATATGTCCTATTGAGTAACCACAATGGGTAACAGCACTCCCGCTGATTGCAGGGAACATTGTGGGGACCCAAGAGATTATGCCAGGAATTGAGTGGTGTCTAAACGGCTGGTTTTTTTTTCCCTCTCTTTCTACTGCATGCAGGCCCTCCACCTGTCTGTAAAAGCCATCATGGTTCAGATAGAACCACTTTGCCACTGACATCAGCATCCCTCGAGAAGAAAGCTAGCACCACCTGCCAAATGCAATGGGATCTGGCCACCGGCCTGGTTGCCTCATGAATGTGGACAGGCCTGCAACTTTGAAAATAGGCTGAAGGAATAAGAGTTATGGATATACTCCCACAATCCTTCCCTCTCCCCAAGACCATCACACCACAAAGTGAGTATAAATATTATGTTACATTTAATTATTGTTTACTCCAAGACCTATTTTAAGGGAATAGCTCAATGTAATTGTCCTACATGACGTAAGCTGCGTATTCTTGCCACAAGTGCTGTCAAGACAAAAACACCTTGATTATGTTTATGGATTTGCTGTTTATTGGTAGCTATATCCAAAGTAACTTAGTATAACTTTTTATTGACACTTCACAGCTCTTAATGATTTTCTGTGGTGTTCAGTGCAATGGAGTAGAGGGATGTGTTCTTTGCAGGGCTGTGGCTCCAGCGCCAACCTTCACTTCTGGACACAGTATGGGATATGGCCTTTCACAAAATTGATAGGCCTGGACGCTTAAGCAAGAGGTATCGACATAGGACCTGTTGTTTTCCCCATCCCAGATATATACGCATCGTCTTTTTCACTCTCTGAAGTTTTCCATCGTTTTTGAATTATGTCCCCTTGTTTCCAAGTTCCCATGATTATTGTGTTTGAGTTGTTCCCAAACCTGTTCACAAATTTCTCATCTCTCCATTGGCCATTCCTATTAATTCAGTTTTTCCATGAGCTTCAATATGTTATGTGTGTAAAATGAATTCTTTATTTTTCTTTTTTTTTGAATACTTACTCAAGGCTCGTGTGTAAGAGCTAACACATAGAACATATAATAAAGGGAGCAGGAGACGAGAGGTGGCGAGAGAAGGAAGCACAACAACAATCGGGAACAGGAACATCAGGAGATACAGGATAAACAGGTTGGACACTACAGGGGCTTTCAGGAATCAAAACAGGGAATTTGTAGGAGGTAGGTTTGGGGTTGATTAATGGGGGAAGAAAAGATCAAGGTTTTGGATGGGGGAAGATATGAGATGGTGGTGAACAGCTGTTTTGAAGACATGGAGGGGGGAGTGGGATTAAAGAGAGTGTGGGAGTTTGCTTCAGAGGTGGGAAAAAAGAGGAATGAAAGAGTGAAGGTGAGCAGAGAGTCTTCATTTTGGCAGTTTCACCAGAAAAGGATTGCTGGCAGATCTTGTGCGTCCTGAAGGAATATTTGGGGGACAGAGCACAGACAGAGCTGGGGGAGCTAGGCCGGAGAGGAGTCGGTAGAAGACAGAAAGACCACCAACCTGCCTGCAGTGAGTGAGTGAAAGCCCCTCAGAGTCAGCTTCATCTGACTCTTCATCATTAGAGTAAGATTCCAATGATTCTGAAAGCTTTGGTTTCAACAGCGTGAAGCCGAGCTAGGTGTGAGGCAGGTACACCAGCCCAGAGGGGAGAGCAGTACTCCATCAAGCTGCAGATGAAAGTTTTTTTTAATGTGGTGAGGAGCTCAGAAGTGCCAAGGAAGGACTTTGCAAGATTGAGGATGCCCAGTCGGCGACTGGCTTTGGAAGCCAGCTTGGAAATGTGGTTTTCCCAGGAAAGATCATGGCAGATAGTGAGACCTAAAAGCTTGAGTGACAGAAATTCTTCGAGAGGATTGTTCAGAAAGTATGTGGGTGGGTTGTCCAGACGGTTTTTACGGAGAGATACAGTGAGAGTGTGAGATTTGTTAGGATTGAGACATGTTCCACTTGTTTGACCAGTTTGTGATTTTTTTTTTCCAGGTCTGCAGAGAGTGAGACGGCTGCAGCCTGCCGATCTGAGGGTTGAGATACGGAGCGGCAGAGAGTGGTGTCATCAGCAAAGAGATAGAGAGGATTTTTCAGAGAGTCGGAGAGATCATTAATAAAAAAAACCCCACCTTTGGAGGCCATTTTTCCCCACAGAGCCAGGGGTTGGCCTTTTTAGGGCACCTTGGTGCCCTTTTTGAAGCAATGTTTTATGGCCGGATGCCCTTTCTGCTGCCAACCCTGTTAGGCTCCTCTTGCGACACACAGGGAATTACCAGTGAACTGGTACTCAATTTGCCGACCTCGGAAGGATGACAGGCTGAGTCAACCCCCCTGGTGTTAATTCAGCGATCAGCCGGGATTCAAACTCAGGATCCTTAGATTCCAAGCCAGCACCCTAACCGCTAAGCCAACACCATGAGTCGGAGAGATCATTAATGAAGATTAGAAAAAGCACAGGGCACACAACACTGCCTTGAGGAACTCCAGCCTGTACAGGAAGAAGAAATGAGAGAATTCCATTTTGAGCCACATGTTGACTACAACAGAGCAGAAAAAGTCTGCGAGCCATGAGTGGAGGTTTCCATGGATACCATAAGAGGAGAGTTTGGTGAGTGGAGCGGATGAGGAGGTGAAGGCAAGTTGTTTCAGGGCAACTGCCTTACCAAAGGCTTCAGTGTACCATTGACGGGAGGAAGGGTTTGACAACTGAAGACGAGATGGGATAAATCTGTGCATGACAGTGAGCAAATTTCTCTGGATTTCTACAATATAGTTTTACATTTATCTTAAAAAGCTATAATGGCTTTCTGTTAAACATTTCTTATGTTATAGACACTAGTGAGATACCCGTGCTGTGCACGGGTTGGAGACCAGAAGCAAACAGGCAATGCAGATACGGCGAATGCTAAAGCATGAAACCAATAAATTCCACATTCCTGTAGCATCCTCAGTCACATGTCAGACATGGACAGCAAGTTAGTGAAGGATTTCCATGAAAAACGTACCCGTTCGCAAAAAAACGGGTACGTTCACGTATAGAAACATCGATCGTGGGTCCGTGGCGAATCTGCATATTGCGATCCGCGAAGTTCACGTTTAGAAAGTAGAAACCATCACAGCATGTCGTCATTTGCTTGAACTCGATATCTCTTTTTTTTTTTCATTCCAAACAACATAACTCCAATCACAAATTTATCACAAAATAAACTTTTAACAACATTGTTAATGTTTCCTTCATTGTAAAAACTACCAAGTCAACAGTTAAAACGATTTTGAGTCGATAGGTCTTATGGCCTTGGCAAGATCAATGGAGACAGCGATCTGTTAGCATATACACTGCCCAAATAGCTATGTGGAATTCTCTCATGTAGAGATTAAACTCACGTCGTTTGAACTTTGGCTGAGGTCATTATTTACTTTTAATGATGTTTATATACACGCAACAACACAACGGGCATTTTAAGGCCATTTTCTCTGCTAGAGCAGGGGTTAGCCATAATCAAAAAGAAGATAATTGGTTTGGGTCATCCTTTCCGCATATCTCGTGAGATTGTGAGTTGGACAGACGACCGTGATGGCGGGGAGGGGGTTGGCATTCTCTCAAGCAGGGATTCAACCCATGTCCTTATAAAAGGTCTTTGTCCGAGGTCACCGAGTCCGATCGGTGCAGCCGATCGGTGCAGCCATGCAGCGATCGGTGCAGCCGTTTGTGCGGCACCTGGGAAAATATCGTTATGCGGGAGTCCAAACCTGAAAATGCTGGAGGCCAAAGCTGAAATTGGAAAAACAATATACCATATTTTACTCCAGGAGATCCCAGGATTACCCACCCAAAATATCGTTGCGATCGGTTCAGCCGTTTTTGCAGTACCTTTGAATGGACAGACAGACAGACAGACGGACAGACGGGCATTTGGTGAATTATAGTAAGATTACAGTGGATTGAACAATGACTGATGTAGCATTCCTTATAGATTAGATGGGAATTTATTTGGCCAGGGTGATGGGTTGTATTCTGATTTCCCTTTGCGGGTGATGGGTGATGGCCATGATGTACCGGTTCCCTTTGTGGGTGGCTGGCAGGGGCCCAACCACATCTACTGCCACCCGCTCAAGCGGCGCTCCCACGTTGTACACCTGGAGTGGGGCCTTGCGCACACGTGGGGGTCCCTTCTTACCACGGCAGACGTCACAGAATCTCACCCAATTTTGAATGTCCCTGCCTGAATTCACCCAGTAGAACCTCTGCCACAATTTGGACAATGTTTTGGCCACGCCCAAATGTCCCATTGTCCTAGTCCCATGTACGTGCCCTATAACCACTTCCTTCAATTTGTCCGGTACAACTATCAACCAGGAATCTACATCGCCCGTTGGTGTGACCCACTTTCTATACAAATGGCCATCCTTCAAACCCAAGATCTGCCATTGTGCCCAATGGGCCTTTACCTGGGCCCTGTGTGGAGCAAATGATTCCCAAGAAGGTCTCCAAAACCATGAAACCTAGCAGCCACAAACTTTGCATGCATACACCTAGACCCCCAACAGATTGCAATGATGAAAACTGGGTGTTTGGGTGTGTTATAACACCCTTTTTGAAGATGATTAAGGAGGTGCTCATAAGAAAAAAACCCGAAAAAGGCTTATCAATATGGCGACCCACCATCAATCCTTCTGCCCCCTGTGAGCTCCACTAGCCCATGCTGGCCAATGTGGTGAGCACCTGCTGCCAACTCTGCCATTCCCACAGCCTTGGACCTGGAAGGCACAGTCACAGTGGGTGACATCCCCACAGACACGTCCCCTGCACCTCCATGTCATCCTCCAGTCCGACCAAATGCAGCCCCTCAGTGCCCAACCACATATGACCTCGCCCAGTGTCTAGTTAACAGTCGTGTTCAACCCGGAGACTCAATCTCAGAAGACACTGGTCGCACACCTCGGCCACCCATACCACCACATTGACCTCCAGACTGCCCGAAACGCCATCCCTACAACCCGCGCCCAATATTGGCGCCGTCGCCCCAGTAGCCAGTTGAAGGCTGTGTCCTGCTACTCTATCAATTTTGCCCCAGCCTCCAACACTTTGGTCTAACACACTCGGATTAATAATGGTGTCACTTGTTCCAGTGTCCACCACGGCCTCACAAAATTCCCCCTCAATTTTGCATCTAACCCTCAAAGTCCCTGGTGTTGGGCTAGCGGCTAGGGTGCCGGCTTAGGATCCTAGGATCCTGGGTTCGAATCCCGGTCAATCGCTGAATTAACGCCAGGGGGGTTGACTCAGCCTGTCATCCTTCCGAGGTCGGCAAATTGAGTACCAGTTCACTGGTAATTCCCTGCTTGTCGTTAAAGGCGGCAAAAAGGGTTGGCGTCAGGAAGGGCATCCGGCCGTAAAACATTGCTTCAAAAAGGGGACCGAAAAACAACAACAACCACAGTTCCCGAAAAAGGCCAACCCCCGCTTGCGGGGAAAAATGGCCTCTAAAGGTGGTTGTTTTTTTTTTTTCCTCAAATTACCCATGCCAATTTTTCCACAATTCTCTATTTTCACCAAAGAAGGGTGCTTCTCCATACACCTGCCAGCCGAGCATGGCCCCGTATGCTTGGCTTCTAATATCCCAATTGATCCACCAATCAAACCCAGGGCTCTCTTCCCTAGCCGAGAGTCCACAAATCACAGCGGAATATCTGTGGAAGATCATGCTCACACCATCACGTTCCACAGATGTTCCAATGGTTGTCCGGTGGGCTATTCCGTTCCTGTCCATGTGGTTCAACCCGCATCCATAGACCAGCACAGCATGGCAGGTCATCACATGCTGGCTGTCCCAGATTCTCAGTGAGAGGGTGCCAGGCCGCTTGCCCAGGCAGTCACCACATCAGGCCCTTATTAGCCGTCCATGGTTTCACCATCAAAGTGCGACCTGCAACACCTCCCCCTAGTAGTCCTCATGATGCACCATGCCAGTTGCCCAGGAGAAACCACCTCAGATCCCCAGAGGTCTCAACCCCTCCAGGTTCCGGTGAACCTGCCGGCCCGAGACACACGCTCGGGCGGCGCCCAGATGGACCAGGAACGCCACACTCCACCAGACTCCCCATGGGGCCCGGGTTGTACCACAACACCCATGGTCTAATCCCACGTTCAAACCTCGCCAGTGCCAGCCCCCCAGCTGCCTGGCACAATCCAATTTCAAAGTGGGGCAATTTCCCACGAGGCCAACCCCATTGCCCTCCCTTGGTCCGAATTCCGCAGCCCGGGGACCAACTCCCTCTGAGGCTGTTCCAAATCAAATTCCAATTTATTTAAATTCCAATTTCAATTTAATTTAAAAAAAATTTGGCCTCGTGTGGCCAACCGCAGCTGCAGGTTACAACCCCCTTTTTGGGCTTTTCTGCCTCTGCCTGCACCTGTTCCGAATTTAATATTGGGAATGCTTTTTCCAAGGCTCTTTTTCCCGACTCCGCCATGTCCGAATCCAGCTCGGGGCCAAAACGCCCCCCCACCCCAGCTGGGTGCTCAATTTCGGAACCTCTCGTGCCTAAATAGGGCTCATGGTGAGGGTCCCTGGGATCACCTTAATCTCGTCCTGGAGACGTTTAATGGACCGACTAACCTCGTCTCGCAGACTGTTGGACTCGAGCAACCTCCCCCTTGACGGTATTGTCCAAAGTGCTCGGGCCGCTCCAATACCATTTCTTCCCTTCTTCCCCCCCCCCCCCCCCCACCCCCGCCCCCCCCCCAGTCCCCAGTCAATTGTGGTCCCCACAGGTCTTTCCCAATTAATGGCCGCTCTTGTTCTGTAACACGAGCCTCCAATTCCTTTACCTCTTCCGCTAAAGCACCACCCTGGTGCTTCACAAATTCCCCATCCCTCTCCCTGCTGTTGCAGCATTCTGACATCCACACAGGTGCAATGTTTACCCAGGCCATTTTCAGTCAAACATTTCCTCTCTTGTGCCCGTAATTCATTATTTTGTTCTCTTTGGGCTTTCGTTTCTTTCGATTTGGCTTTTATTTCTTCAGTTTCGGATTTTATTCTTTCACTCCAGGCATCCATTTTAGCCATTATTCGTTCATCACGCTCTATTTGAGCATCAATTTTGTTTTCCATTCGTTCCATAAAATTTATCATCATGGCCTGGAAAGCCGTCGTAACTGTTTCCTGCATCTCATTTTCCGCCATTGTGGGGGAGGGGGTTTGAACGCTCGGGACGGGGGAGGTTCCAATCCTACCCTCATAAAACTCTACCCCCGAACTGCTTCCTTCCACTTCAGTACCTTCCAGCTGCTCCGCCATTTCGTTCACATCCGCCATTTCATTCATGTCCGCCATTACATGATGAGCAGTTTTCCCCTCACGCGCTTAATCTCCTCAGAAAAAAAGAATTAAAATTTCCCACACTGCCCTCATGCTCTCTCGACACCAATCACTATAAATTTGGACCTTGGTAGTACGATCCCCTACCCTTCGATGAGAGAAAGACGATCGTTTAAAATTTAGAGTCCAAAAGCTCAGCGCAATTTGCACTCGGCGATGTTGCACTAGCACCCCGAACACAGAGTGTCTCCCACGGTTCGAATCCCACTCTACTGACACCACTTGTCATGTCCGTGGCTGATGAACACCGGCCGCAGATGAATAGCCGAACGTTGTTACTCCGAGGTGTATACTCGAACTTGGCGGGATTATCTTTTCGCGCGCGCTGGACCCGAAGCCTAACCTGAACGGACGGCCGCCACAGGGTTTATTCCTCAAAGCCAAACCAAGTAAACGAACACGACACAAAAGTAAATTGCAGCAAATGTGGGTTTAATGAAATTAATGCAAGAATAACAAACACCAAAGGTAAGGTAAAACTAATTCCTATATTGAGGCGCCTCCACTCAGACACAATTGCAAGACGGGAATGATAAAAGAAAAGAAAAATGGTTTGGGGAGTCAGCCGATACTCAGCTTTGCTCCGATGAGGACAGGTGTGAATGGTCCCTGAGTCTCCACGCAGGAGCGCACAAGATGGCGCGAATCGCCACACGGCACACTGAGCCGTGAAGCAGCGGCAAAACGTCTTCCTCCTCCGGTCGTTCCATGCTACACAAAGCTCCAATGAATCTCTCAGGTGCACACAGCACGAAGCGCATCCGTCTTCCACCCAAGCCAGAACAAGAGAGAGATCCTTTTTCCACAAGCACACATGAGCCAAAGAATGCGACCTCCCGCACCCAGCACCAGAACGAGAGAGAGCGAGAGGGAGGGACGCACCCTACTTTTTCCCTCTCTGACGTCGCTCCCTGACCAATCCCCGTGCCCCATTGCATCATTCCATCTCCATGACCAATCATCCCCTTCGGGGTGGGGCCTCAGCCTGCTTGACACCCAATGACGAAGCTTGGGGCGTGGCCTGCCAGTTACGATCCATCGAGGCAGAGCCTAGCCGTCCTTCGGGAATGTTTGGCAGGGGGGCTTTACTTGCCAATCATTATATCTGGGTACGGTCGGCGATTATGGTTGTTGTTTAATGGATGGCGCTCATTTGCATGCCTGGCTGAGTGAATGTAAAAACTCGAGGGGAAAATCAGAGGCAATTACATCCTGGGGATTATCCTTTGGCCCTACCTAATTAGCATAGCTCCACCCCTCGAATGGAGACACATATATGAACTTATGCTCTGCAGATTCCCCACTTCGTACATCGAGGCTCTTCTTCTTCACGTCACCAGGTCCATGCTAAACTATACATTCCTATCTCCACTGGTATTTCCTCCCTACCCCCAAAAACGTAACAATATATTGTGAGAAACCACCGGTGAAACCACCTGTTCTCACCCAGATTTGGTGCCCCGCCCACCGCGTGACGTGGCCTCCTGGGAGCCTCACGCGATCGGGAGGCGATTCGGCACGTGATTGGTGGAGAGTCCAGAGAGGCGGTGGCCATCTTGTGCAACGGACGCGGCTCGAAGGCTCCGAGTGGGAAATCTCAAAAGGGCTTTCCTTGAATCCTCACGACAGCCGAGTTGGGCTGGTCGATTACAGTTCGGTATTTTACGAGCGAGTAACTCCGGAAGAGAACGAGTGATTCCCGGATCTCGTAGATTGGAACCGCGAGTGATTGCCTGCTTCGTGTTGGAGCTGCTGGCCGACCGTTCCTGCCGGCCTTGTGCGGTGAATTCCATCCTGTTACCCTCCGAGTCCCGGAGATCGTCGATTGGAGCCGCGAGTGATCTTACCTGCGTCCTGTTTGGAGCGTCTGTTGCCGACAGTTCCTGCAGGCTTTGTGCAGTTTATTCCATTTTGTTACCTTTCATGGTTTTGTGATCGAGCCAATAAAGCATCGTGCCTTACCCCTAGAAGGCCGATTAAAACACAACGGTGTTTATTGAGTTCTCTCTGTCCACTCCGTGGACTACTTGAAGCCCGGACATTCACGTCCGTATTCCGTGCTGGGACACATCTCACAGACGGGATCGCGACAAATGGGTTGCTCGTCCTAGGATCATTCAAGTAAGAGACATTCGAATTGAGACGGGAATTCTGCATCTGCATCTTCTTTGCATCTGCTCACCAGCGGACGCCGTCTTGGAGGAGCCTTCTCACCAGCGGACGCCGTCTTGGAGGAGCCTTCTCGCCAGCGGGCGCCGTCTTGGAGGAGCCTTCTCGCCGTGGGACGCTGTCTTGGGTGGTGCTTCACTGCCGAATAAGTGAATAGCTTCGGATCCCTCCAAACAACCGACAAAAAAAAAAAAAAAAACGTGAGTATTTGTACGTGGTATTTTTCTCATTGGCAATTTGATGTGCGGTGGTGATATTGTGTAGTTCGTGTCGTATTTCCCCAACAGAGCGTTGTGTTTGAGCGTTGTGTTTTGTGCCTTGTCTTATGATAACTCGTAGCCAAGCTATGTCGACCAGAGAAGTGAGAGTTCAACCTGATCATGTTGACAGTCGCGTGGGTGGCGATGCGAGCGACGCAATCAGCCTTGACCCAGTCACTAAACCCGATATGTTAGGAAGCGATTCCATCATGACTAAATGCATGCGTTCGCCCTTCTGGACCGGGCTGACTCCGGTTCAACAACTTGACATGTATAACAGGGAGAATGACAGGGCAGAGGCAGAGCGTGCGGCAGCAGAGAGAGAGCGTGAGAGAGAGAGAGAGCGTGCGGCAGCAGCAGAGGCAGCAGCAGAAGCTGAACACGTCAGAGAGCATGAGTTGCGAATGTTGACTGAACGACCGCGGGCAGAGGGGTCTGCTGCAAGAGTCCCGGAAACTGTTCATGTTCGTTTGCCGGACTGGACGGGAGACACGAAGCCAGAAGCGTATCTGGAGATGGCGGAGAAGTTGTTGGCTGCCGGTGGCATTGATGAGAGCTTGTGGGTCGGCCATCTTGTGAGCCATCTATCTGAGAAGGCGAGGGAGGTATATGCGAGGATGGCAACCGAGGACGCAAACAAATACAGGGCATTGAAGGCCGAGATTTTGAACGCCTATGCGGTGTCCGCATGTATTTATAGGAGAAATTTTTTCAGCTGGACTCGTGAGTCCAGTCAAACCTATGAGGAACATTCGCGGGCCTTGTTGGAACAGCTGCAGAGATGGTTCAAGGGGAGCAAGGTTGAGTTACCTCAAGCGGTTGCGGAACTCCTGGTGCGTTACCGTATCGATCAACAGCTTCCGCCTGACTTAGCATTGTTTCTTGTCGACAAAGACACTGTTTCCTTGGCAGACTGCGTCAACCTTATTGATAAACATGTTTTGGCGTGCAAAATGCTGCAAGTCACGCAGTCGCGTCGTAAGACGGAGGAGTCTGCGATCAAGACCGCCCCCCGTCTGCCCGGCGGCTGGATCGAGGGGAGGGGTTCTCCGATGCCCTCCACTGGTGGCGGTCGCGAGCCGCAGACCAGGGCAGGGCCCTGGTGCGATTTCTGCAAACGCGTGGGGCACGGTGAAAACCGCTGCTTCTCTAATCCCGCTAGTCCGGCCTACCGAGGCAACCCTCCTGTTAAGTCGGAGGGAGATCAGTGGAGCTCATCCGCCGGGCCCTCGCACACGACGGTGGCATCGGTGACCGAGGTCACTGCCACCGAGGCTAATTCCATTCATCCACTGTACCAGGATTATTCAGGGACAGCCTTAGTGGGTGGCCCTGATTCGATGCTGAAGTTTGAGGCCCAATACCTTCGGGATACTGGGGCGACACGGTGTGTTCTCCGGGCTGGGGTAGTTCCGGCCTCTCAGATGCGTTATACCGGCGAGTATACCCTCCTTCGGGGCATTGACCGGGTTCTTGGCCGGTATCCCCTTGCCCTCCTCGAGGTCCGGAGTGACATTTTTAAGGGTCCAGTGACCTGTGTGGTGGTACCCTACTACCCGATACCCGGGGTCTCCTTGCTGATTGGCAATGATGCCATGGCCAGGGAGGAGTCATTGACTCTGACCTGTGGGGGGGTCACTAGATCCCAGAGTAAACAGGCGGAGAGAGTGGCGGAGTCAGACATATCTTCACTCTGGCCCGAGGAGCCTAGCGCCTCGACTCCAGTTCCCGACGGTGACGTTGCGTCAGCTGAAGTCCACCCGAGCCTCCCGTCAAGCCACCCTCAGGTGCCGTGCTCCTCAGGGACCGCTCCCGCCATGTCGCGATTCAGCAGGAACGCTAATGCTAAGGTATATGTGGGAAACCTGGGCAATGGAGCAGCGAAAGCCGAGCTAGGGAGGGTCTTCGAACATTACGGACCACTCCGCAACGTATGGGTTGCTCGAAACCCACCTGGATTTGCAGTTGTTGAGTTTGAAGAGCCACGAGATGCTGAAGCTTCGGTCAGAGCCCTTGATGGAAGGTTAATTTGCGGATCGCGTGTGTGCGTCGAGATGTCGAATGGCATGTCGCGGCGGCCTCGTTTCAGACGCCCTTTGGTCCGCAGGCCTTTCGACCCGAACGATCGATGTTACCAGTGCGGTGAAAGGGGTCATTACGCATATGACTGTTGTTCTCGACACCGGAGGAGTACCCGCCGCTCTAGGTCTCGGCCCGTTTCCTTCCTGTCAACGCTTCCCCCAACTTGAGTTTGGCCCCCTTGCCTCTCTATTGTGCTTTGTGTGAAGTGTAACTCTTGTAGGGTAGATATTAATGCGGTGTATGGTGTTAAAATTTGTGTGTGAAAAAAAAAAAAACCAAACTGGTTCATTGTTAACCTGTTAATGCCTGTTAATTGCCTGTGCGTTAATAATTGCGTTATTGTTGCGCTATTGCGTTGCGTTGTATTGTTGCGTTGTTGCGTTATTGTTGTTAATAAGTGTTAATAATTGTTAATTGCGTTAATTGCCTGTTAGCGATTACCGCCATCATCTTGCCATGTGATTTGCACCTACTACAAATACTGGTTTTAAAAACGCCGTCTATTCGACGGGGTTTTTACTTAGGGGGGGAGGACTGTGAGAAACCACCGGTGAAACCACCTGTTCTCACCCAGATTTGGTGCCCCGCCCACCGCGTGACGTGGCCTCCTGGGAGCCTCACGCGATCGGGAGGCGATTCGGCACGTGATTGGTGGAGAGTCCAGAGAGGCGGTGGCCATCTTGTGCAACGGACGCGGCTCGAAGGCTCCGAGTGGGAAATCTCAAAAGGGCTTTCCTTGAATCCTCACGACAGCCGAGTTGGGCTGGTCGATTACAGTTCGGTATTTTACGAGCGAGTAACTCCGGAAGAGAACGAGTGATTCCCGGATCTCGTAGATTGGAACCGCGAGTGATTGCCTGCTTCGTGTTGGAGCTGCTGGCCGACCGTTCCTGCCGGCCTTGTGCGGTGAATTCCATCCTGTTACCCTCCGAGTCCCGGAGATCGTCGATTGGAGCCGCGAGTGATCTTACCTGCGTCCTGTTTGGAGCGTCTGTTGCCGACAGTTCCTGCAGGCTTTGTGCAGTTTATTCCATTTTGTTACCTTTCATGGTTTTGTGATCGAGCCAATAAAGCATCGTGCCTTACCCCTAGAAGGCCGATTAAAACACAACGGTGTTTATTGAGTTCTCTCTGTCCACTCCGTGGACTACTTGAAGCCCGGACATTAAGTCCGTATTCCGTGCTGGGACACATCTCACAGACGGGATCGCGACAATATATAATATTGCGAACCGTGTTCTGTTTGTGCGTTTGTCTGTCTCCTGTTTACAACGGCCACTTCCTGCGCTGTGTTTAAAAAGCTGCTGATTGGTTATTTTGCCTTTTCATTTCACCTTTCATGATTCAATATTGTCAATCACTTTATTGTCCCTTCCAGTAATCTCTAAAATCAACATGAATATCTGGATTGAAGTAGATTTAATACTTAGATCTTCATGGAGTAACACACAATTTAAAATAGCTATATTTTGCCCTCTTTTTCGACAAATTTATGTTGTTGATGTTGCACCACAATTTCGCAGTGGGTGGTACAAGTAATTCAGAGCTTTGGGTCTGAGTGAAACCAAGAGTGCAACAACGCAAGTAACCTTCTTGAAGTCCTTTAAATAATTTAAATTGATAGATTAACTTAAACTTTTCTTGTCACTGGGCACATACTTTTGTGAGTGTGCTTATAATGTAACTTGATGAATCCATCTAAAACATAAATCTTGTACGTTTAAGTTGATTGTTATTTCCTGCATATCATATCGCAAATCCACTTCATTTCATGTCACAAGTCATCAACAATTGTAGAAAAGGTTGTCTTGATATGTTGAAATTAACCCATATTTCATGTTTGCAGGAGAGAAAAGTAACCATCCCCCTGTTACCAGATTTCGCCCTGTCGGTGTTCGCGCACACTTGTTCACCCCTCAAAAGAGGAGGATCGAAGGCCATAGTGAACTTCCACAGCGGGCAACAGCTCGAGCACAGGAAATCTGAGGAGCAGACAAACAGCTGCCACAGCCATCCCAGACCTGTCAGGACAGTACTGCACTGCGATTACTGTGACTGACCCCACCTGTGAAAAAGCCAAAACACCGACACTGCAACGCATCCATATCTACCTAGACAAAGATGACAACCGCAGATATTCGAGGCATCATAAAAGAGTGATATTTACATGAAGACAATCAGTCCTTGAAAGAAAAAAATCCAAATTGGTTATTTAGAGCAGTAGTCATTCGGAAATAGCAATGGCAAAGTCAGATACTACATGGTTTGCCTACATTTGCTGTCATGATAATTGTGTTTGAGTTGTTCCGTCTACATATCAAGCCAAAAGAAGGTCTTTCTCAATTTCAACAATTTCTCCTCACATGTATGTTCCTGTGCCTGAATATTGGTGTTTCCAGGGCAACAACATCGAGAGAGTTCTTAGATATAATTGATGTCATGTGTGTGCCACTGTTTGTTGTGTGGCCACATAGAGGGGTCTTGCGCCCACAGAGAGAGGTCTTGCGCCCACAGAGAGAGGTCTTGCGCCCACAGAGAGAGGTCTTGCGCCCACAGAGGGAGGTCTTGCGCCCACAGAGGGAGGTCTTGCGCCCACAGAGAGAGGTCTTGCGCCCACAGAGAGAGGTCTTGCGCCCACAGAGAGAGGTCTTGCGCCCACAGAGAGAGGTCTTGCGCCCACAGAGAGAGGTCTTGCGCCCACAGAGAGAGGTCTTGCGCCCACAGAGAGAGGTCTTGCGGCCACAGAGAGAGAGGTCTTGCGGCCACAGAGAGAGAGGTCTTGCGGCCACAGAGAGAGAGGTCTTGCGGCCACAGAGAGAGAGGTCTTGCGGCCACAGAGAGAGAGGTCTTGCGGCCACAGAGAGAGAGGTCTTGCGGCCACAGAGAGAGAGGTCTTGCGGCCACAGAGAGAGAGGTCTTGCGGCCACAGAGAGAGAGGTCTTGCGGCCACAGAGAGAGGTCTTGCGGCCACAGAGAGAGGTCTTGCGGCCACACAGAGAGGTCTTGCGGCCACAGAGAGAGGTCTTGCGGCCACAGAGAGAGGTCTTGCGGCCACAGAGAGAGGTCTTGCGGCCACAGAGAGAGGTCTTGCGGCCACAGAGAGAGGTCTTGCGGCCACAGAGAGAGGTCTTGCGGGCACAGAGAGAGGTCTTGCCAGCAAGCAGAAGAACAAGAATTCTCAATGTTCTTTCCAGTCAAAATTCGGAAAATGTGCTTCTATTGTAGATTGTCTTAACATCTTTGAATGGTCCAGTGACCTCAAGGTTAGGGCTCAAACCTACTCTCATTTCAAGTCTCGCGACAACATGAAATATATTATTGGCATCACACCACGGGGCACTGTATCTAAAGGCTGGGGAGGTGAGTGCAGCACCGTGATTTTCTGGACAAGTTGTTGCCAGGTGACCGTATTTTAGCTGAAAGGGATTTTGATGTCGGGGGTGCTGTTGGTCTGTGTGCTGCCAATTTCAATTCCCCTGCCTTCACCAAGGGTAAAGCTCAATTCTGTTCACTTGATATTGAGGCTACTAGGGGATTGGCTACCAAGGTATTACTAGGAATTGGCTGCACAATACACATAGAGCGTGTTGTTGGTGTCACAAGACAAAAATACACAATGCCATATGGCACAATATCTGACAGTAATGATTTTGCAACTCTGAACAAAGTTGTCCATGTAGCAAGTGCATTGACCGATTTGTCTGAATGAATGTGTATGCAGGTATATATACGTATGATTTATATGACGCTTACAGTACATGGCAATAGCAAAGGTTCAGGGGACACTGTACATTTCTTGTATAAATAGTAGCACAATAATGCAACCATTTTGAGTCGTACGTACGTACTTCAGCAGATCTTTCAAAGAAACATGAACTGTTGACAACGGTACTTACGGCCCAGTTGGAAAGGAAAGATTAAATATTATAATATTGGTGAATAAGAGTAAATGTGCCATTGTGACGTACAGGTGTTGCTGCCCATTCATTACCTAGGAATGAAGCAAGAGTTTGGATCAGGTAGGGTGGGGTCTATTTGTGGCATAGAGAGTGATGGACGGTGTGAAATAGATGATCACATTTTAGCGCGCTTCTCCGTGGGGGTCAGCAAGTTTCCAGGTAAGCTGTCGTGATTTGTGATCCCAGCGAATTCTAATTCCTGGATATACAGGTGTCTACTCTGCTTATCTAGATGCCTAACGACATTACATTAGCTGGAGCCACGTCCAGTTGCAGATATTTCTCCAGAAATTTGGAGTGATCCCGATCCGGATTGTTTACAATTTGGATGACCTACAAAATGGCGGCCCGACATGTGGTGACGTCACAAGCACACGTGAGTGAGAGACCTCCATATAGGCACCCTCTGCTCCCCTGCTCCACACGTTTTGGCCACGTGCTGTCGAGTGTGAGGTGGCACACATGGCCATGCCATGTTTGTAAAGCCCGTGGTTCGAGGGTTGACGTAGCACATGTGTGTACCACCCATGATGAGGTGTGAGAAAAAGCCATCGGGGTGATTTAAGATACATACGAATGAGGGGTGGGGAAAAAGACAGACATGAGGATAAGGACGACAGGGAATCTAAGTGGACATCCGATTCTTGCCGATGCTCATTGAGGTTTACAAACACTTCTGCTGACACCCATTAAGATATAACTACTGAATAATTAACCCGTCATAAACGTCTAAGTCATTTTCATAAGGGCAGGTTAAAATGGCATTGCATGTTAAAGGAAGTTGGGGTTTTTGATGTTCTCATCTAAGCACTTTGCTCGAGAAGTCTAGATGCTGGGATCCCAGGTTCAATCAAATTCCACATTGTGTTGACTTATCTACTGCTTGCTGTTATATCGTTGTAATATATCTATAATGATAAAAGGCAGTGTCTGTCCGTCCGTCCGTCTCCTCCATAACTCCAAAACCATGAAACCTCGTGACCCCAAACTTTGCATGGATACACCTGGACCTCCAACAGATTGCAAAGATGAAAACTGGGTGTGTTATAACACCCTTATTGAAGATTAACGAGGTGCTCATAAGAAAAAAAACCCGATGAGGTAGTTTACCAATATGGCGGCCTACCATCTTGGTCACCCAGCACGGGTGACCGTCCCCTTCCTCCCCTCCCCTCCACCTCCCCTTCCTCCCCTCCCCTTCCTGGTCACCTCTCTTACCAAGGCCCTTCTCCCCCAAATGCTCACTTTGGCCGGGCGACCAGCTCTAGAAGAGTCCTGGTTGTTCCTAACTTCTTCCATTTAAGAATTATGGAGGCCACTGTGCTCTTGGGAACCTTCAATGCAGCAGAAATTTTTTTGTCGGCTTCCCCAGATCTGTGCCTCGACACAATCCTGTCTCTGAGCTCTGCAGGCAGTTCCTTCGACCTCATGGCTTGGTTTTTGCTCTGATATGCATCGTCAGCTGTGAGACCTTATATACGTATATATAAGGTTGTATATATAAGGTTGCAATCATAGTATACAGGTGTGTGCCTTTCCAAATCATGTCCAATTAATTGCCTCCAATTATGTCCTCCAATCAAGGTGTAGAAACATCTCAAAGATGAACAAGAGAAATGGGAGGCACCTGAGCTAAATTTCAAGTGTCATAACAAAGGGTCTGAATACTTATGTAAATGTGATATTTCAGTTTTTTCTTTTTAATAAATTTGCAAAACTTTCTAAAATCCTGTTTTCTCTTTGTCATTATGGGGTATTAAATGTAGATTCATGAGGGAAAAAATGAATTTAAACGATTTCAGCATAAGGCTGCAACACAACAAAATGTGAAAAAAGTCAAGGGGTCTGAATACTTTCTGAATGCACTGTAAATAAACAGCTCGGAAAGTGAACAGTAGATAAAGCTCCTGGGTCTATAATATTCACCCTAGAGTGTTGAAGGAGGTCGAAGAGCAGGTCGGCGAGATGTTAACGGATATCTTTAATAGCCCACTGGGGTCAGGTCAGCTACCGGAGGATTGGAGAGTAGCAAATGTAACATCTAAGAAAGGATGCAGAGACAAATTGGGGAACTACATACCTGTTGGTTTGACTTCAGTTGTGAGGAAGGTGTTGGAGACACCAATTAGGGACCAGATGAGGAACCATGTAAATAAATACAAATTAATTTAAGGCAGTCAGCTTGGGTTTACCAAAGGTCGGTCTTGTCTAACAAATATTTCAGACTTCTATGAAGCAGATTCTGATTGGGTGGATGAGGGAAGTGCAGTGGACAAAGTGTATCCAGACTTTCAGAAGACGTTTGATAGGATCCCACATAGGAGGTTGTTAGCCAAGGTGAGAACTTGTGAAGTGACTGGTCAGGTGGCTAACTGAATTGGTGATAGGAAGCAAAGAGTGGTTGTAAGTGGAAGGATGTCAAATTGGGAGGATGTACAAGTAATGGAGTACCTCAGGGGTACGAGGATCATTATTATTATTCATAATCTACATCAGTGATTTGGATAGTGGGTTTAAAGAGTCATCTTTCCAAATTTGCAGATGACGTTAAACTTGGAGATAAGCTGGATAGCACAGAGTGTGGAGATTGAGGAAACTAGATACTTTAATCAATTGGGCAAAATATTGGCAGATGTAGTTAAACATAAACAAATGTAAGGTGGTGGAGATGCGTAAGAATAATAAAAATAGAGATTATATGATGCAAGTGAGAGAATTGGAGTGAGTCACACAGGAGAAGGATCTGGGGGTAGAGATAGATAGGGGGGCGATAAGCAGATAGGACAACGCCAGGTAGCTATAGGTAAAACAAGCGTTCCGCCTTGGTCCCCCGTCGTTTTCTCTTTTGTCTGTGGTCCATCTTGGATTTTGACGTGGCGACCCAATTTTCAGTAGCGTTCTTCCTTATGCCTAGATACACCCACACACCAGATTAGAAGTTGGTACTTCGCTTATTTTTCAAGATATTCCACTCACAAGGTTCAGACAGACATGGCGTCAGACATACATGGCGGCGGCCATCTTGGATTTTGACGTGGCGACCCAATTTTCAATAGCGTTCTTCCTTATGCGTAGATACACTCACAAATCAGATTAGAATTCGGTCCTTCGCTTACGCATGGACGGACGGACGCACACACGGACGGAGGAGAAAACCATAGTCCCCCTTTCGCTCTGCGGTGCGACGGGGGACAATAAGGGGGGTTTAGTTTGTATTCATAGGGGAATCAATTGTAAATCAAAAGAGGTGGTATTAACACTGTATCGGAATTTATTGAGGCCTCATCTAGAATATTGTGTGCAGTTTTGGGCTTCACAGCTCAGGAAGGACACAGCTGCCATCGAGCGGAGACATGACTTTGTACATTAGAAGGAGGCGGTTACAAGGGGATATGATGGAGATGTTTCAGATAATGAAGGGTGCAGACAAAATAAGTCCAAAATAGTTTTTCAGCACAGTAGACATTGATAGGGCCAGGGGACATAGTGCCTGAGAGTAAAGAAGAGTAGAGTTAAGTTGGTAGTTAGAGTCTTTCACTCAGAGTAGTTAATGCCTGGAATGATCTTCCTAGAAAGGTAGTCACAGCAGATAGGATTAAATAGGAATTAGATAGGTACCTCGAAGAATTGGAGATAGAGGGGTATAAGGATGTTGGTAGGACTTGTAGGCATATATATATATTTATCATTTTGACCACCCTGGTGATATCCCTGAGACTGACACATGTTTGTCATCCCTCCCATCCACTCATGAAATGTATTTGTTAGCTTGATGGATTTATTTAGATCGGTGTTGGCATAGCGCAGGCATTGTTTGTGTTGGGGTGTTGTTGCTGGGGTTGAATGGCCTCCTGCATCAAATGTCCTTGTTCTAGCTTTTTGGCAGGTGGACCCCAAGCCTGGCAGCTGGCGTCCCCTGAGGTCGCCGAGCTGCTCGTAAATCCAGCCCTGCCTCTAGTCTCTGCACATTGTCACCAAACTTTGTCGGCATAATTGTAACATTGTGTTGTAATTATACTTGTTCCATCTAAATTTGTTTACAACGCCTCCTTTTAATGTCAAAGTAGGTTTTTATCAAAGTGTTCGCCATGCTGGTCGATGTTGCAGCATTCCGATTTGTCGCTTCTGCTGCCATTCAGTCATGGGATTGCTGCTATTGTTGCCGTTGCCACCACTCGTGTTTTTGTTGTTGAATATCCCCGGTCAGTTTTGCTCGAACAGACCCGCGCCAGGGACATAGCCGATCGATCTCCTGAGAGTGACCCAGAGATCCCTCACGTCTAAAATGTTATGTTCTTGCCTTCGTGGAGCCAGGAGTGCACAGACTTCCATATAATGTTTTTTGTGTGTGTGTGTGTGTGTGGTGGCCTGGCAGAGGTTGCAGGTAGTGTTGGCAAGTCTATGCTTGTGCTGTAAAAGCTGTGGGTGATGTCCACAGTGGAGATATGAAAGGTGAACACGATCAGACGTGGGGAGTAATTTTGGTGTGTCGTCGATGGATGGGAGGTTAGTGCCCAGGTATTTATTGCATTTGTAGTGATGCAGGTATGGATGTGAGTTGTCGTTGATTGGTGGGGAATGTTTTGAAAGATGTCGTTGTAGTGTGTTTGTGGTGAAGTATTGATGTGCCTAGGGGTCTGTGGCGTGTGGGTGGTTGGACAAGTAGTGACACAGGTGATAGGGGTTGTCACTTGCAGCTGCAACGAACTGTGCACCTCTAATGTACTTGTGGTCTTTGATTTTAAACAATAATTGTCACTGTGTGTAGGTGCTCGATGGGTGTTGTTAATATGCCACCCTTGATGATGCGAAGGGTTTTGTTTTGTTTGGTCTGCAGGGTGTTGAGATGGGTGTTTGATAGGCTGGAGGCCCAAGATGAGCTGGCATAGTTGATGACTGATCTAATGTACTGTTTGTATGTTAGTGATGTTGTTTCTTTGTGGTGTCCGAAGTCGGTGCCTGTGAGTGCCCTAAGTTTGTTCCGCCTGGGTGTGCATGTTTTTAAGTGTTTGTGATGTAATCTTAGGATGACAAGGACGTGTTAAAAGTGACGAGGTTTTTTTTGTTTGGAGTGTGACTGTATGTGGAATAGCGGATAAGGATGTTATTCCGTGTGGTGCAGCACTATGTTCCTTGGTGTAATTTGTTAAAATAGTGATCGTTGATTTTGAGGGGGGTACTTTTAGTCTGTTGTTGGTGAGCCAGGTTTGCAGGGTGCTGAGGAAGGGTTGAAGCTATGCTGTGACTGTGTTGATGTTGCTATGGGGTGGAGGTATGCACACTCACCTCTCACCTCTCAGCTGTCTAGTCTGGGTTCAAATCCCGACCCAGCTATAAACTATCATCCAGGTGTTTCAAAGGCAGGGGGTTCATCAATATGTGTGCCGTCCCTCGGATGGACGATAAATGGGCTTCCCGTTTGCCCGCATTCGTTGGTGGACATTAATCGTCCTTTGTGAAGAGTCGACGAGCTATCACTGGCAGCCTGATTGCCTTCCAAATTCCTGCCCTAACCAGCAGAGGGCATTGCATCGGTGGCACAGTCGCACCCTCAGCCTTGCGCTGCATACAAACGAAGACGTATGGGTAGAGGTAATGCTTGTTATTCACATATGAGTTTATTACTTGCAAAATCGAAGATTTTTCAAGTATATTGGTCGGTTGCGTTTGTAGTTCTGTCTGTTTGTTTGTCTGTCTGTTTGTTTGTCTGTTTGTCACCGGCCTACAGGTCACAATTCTAAACCGATCATCACGAAACTTTACCAAGTTGTATAGGTCGTCCCAATTGAGAAGCCTATTGATTTTGACGTCAAAGGTCATCTGGAGGTCAAATTTCTAAAATCGCCATTTTAAATCTGATTGACTTGAAAATTGAATAGCATTTGTATATTGAGTCACTAAATTGGGAAATGAACTATTTTTGAGGTCAAAAGGTCAAAGGTCAACTCAAGGTCAAATGTTAAAAATCATCAATTTTCATCTAAAAAGCCGTCAATTCTCAACCGATTGAGTTGAAAATTGAACAGCATTTGCACATTGAGTCACTAAATTGGGAAACATACTATTGTTGAGGTCAAAAGGTCAAAGGTCAACCCGATGTCACACTTCCAAAATCATCACTTTTCATCTGAAAAACCATCAATTTTTATCCGATTGACTTGAAAATTCAACAGCATTTGCACATCGAGTCACTGAATTGGGAAACATACTATTTTTGAGGTCAAAAGGTCAAAGGTCAACTCAAGGTCAACCTTCCAAAATCATCATTTTTCATCTGAAAAATCATCACTTTTCTTCCTATTGACCCGAGCTTTGATCAAGATTGTCAATTTTAATCTTGATGAAATGGCCAATTTGCTGTATCAATGGAAAAAAAAATTCTTGGGGAGGGGGGGGGGGATGGATTTTGCAAGTATCGTGCTCTGCATGATGTCTTCTTGTTTGTATGTTCTTACGTGGTTGTGGGATGTCATACATGAAAATTTTAGAGTGTGGGGGAGAGCACTTGGCCTTGAGAGACTTTTTTAGAAAAGTATGATGACTTGACATTAAAAATTACGTGTGGCTGTCGGCATGATAGGTAGTTGGCATGGCAGCATGCTGTTGGTTGGTATGTATGTTTGTGTTGGGTATATTGTTTGTGAGTAAATTTGAGGATGGCATCAAATGCTTTGCTGATGTCTATTGTGGTGGGAATAGTGTGTTTTGGCAGTTTTCTACTGTTGAAGCCATCAGGGGTGTTTGGAGTGGTGGAGGTTTGGTCTGAATCTGTGTTTGGTGTGCGAAAGTGGGACGTGGGGGTTTGTGAGTGTATTAGGCGTTCTGTAACTTTGAGGGTGTGCAAAGTAAAGTGATTGGTCTGGAGTTCTTCGTTTGGTTTAAGGACGGTAATGATTTTGCCAAGTTTCCAGATTTGGGGAATTCTTGTCGGTCGGAGAGGTTGTTTATATTTGTAATGGTTGATACGCCGTGCGGTCCAAGGTGTTTTAAAGGTAAATTGGAGATGTTGTCAGGGCTGGTATACTGTGAAGTGTTGATGTTTAATGATATTTTTTTTGTTTGTGCATCTTGTAATACTTTTCCTCTTTTCTGTGTCCTTTGTGATTTATGTTTGTGTAATGGTGGTGGTGGTTTCTCTAGAGCCTGTGGATGCTCGGCTGCATCATTTTTACTGGTGGCATGGCTGTGCCCCCATTACCAGTAAGCTGGTACTCATTTTTCCAACCTCGGAAGGATGACGAGCTGAGTCAACCCACCTGGTGTTATTTCACCAGTGGATGTCAATGTTGGTGATGTTAATATTGGGTTGTTTGAATTCTTGTTCAGCCAGTATCCCGTTATTGTGGAGGTCATGCCGATCACGTGACCGGAAGTGTATCAAAATGGCCGACTTCGTCATTTTCAGTCGGAATGCTATCAAATCAGGATTACATCATTAGGGCAGGGCCCAGATGAGCTACAGGTCCAGTGGTCCTATTTTTATTATGCCTCCGCCGACGAAGTCACCCAGCTTTCACATGTGCCTCGATTTGATAACACAATTATCAATCAAAAACTAAACGCCAATTTAAAGCTCATAAGTTAGCATATTTGCAAAAGCAATAAATAAATAAAAATAAATAAAAAATATATTTGCAAATTTGCAAAATTGCAAATTGCATTTGCAAAAAATATTTGCAAAAGCAATGATTATATTTAATTGTTTTGCACATTTCCAAAAAGTTTAATGTCAATTGACACAAGTGTTGTGAGATGTAGGTTTCTTCATAATCACAAAATAGACTTTTGGCCTCAACAGGATAACAAACGTGGAATTGACAAAAGGAGGTTCGGTTAAGCTACACAGTAACAAGATTGTATCTTTCTGCAGGTTTTATTTGGATTGTTGCGACCATTGCGAAGATACGGATGCGCAAGTTCAAAGTACACCGGTGCCGTGCTTGCCCCACCATTGTCAGCCCCGCTACTCCAAACCTCACACCCATTCCCCGAGTGAATTTTAGTCTATAAACTGTTAGATTGAATTGATATGTTGCAGTCATGTTAAAGCAGCGCTGTTTTGAAGGCCCGAATGGCCTCGTGCGTCCGGTGTCCTGTTTGGTGAACGTTTTGAATGCCCATCCCCATCCTGTAAGGTGTCAGGTGTCAACATTTTTTCCTTTGGTGGTTGTCGCACTAAGGGTTTGTGGTTGGAGTCATGGGCGCAGAAATATTTGCCCTTGCGGAAGAAGCTTTCCATGTGCTGTAAGACAATTGCAATGGTAGGTTGGATGTTTTTATGATTTACAAGTCCAGTCAAAGATAGATTACACTCGAAATCATCACACCATGCACAATGTTTGTGAGAAAGTTATATATGAAGGTTTACATTACTTCATTTGCTAATGTCATACAATGTATACTCACAAAGGGAAGCCAGCTCCTGAGCTCCATCAGTTGTTGTCTTATTACATGCAGAAGTGGGACCTGAGTTATGTAAGTATTATCAAAGTGCATTGTTCATAATATTACAGTTCCAACAAAGTGCTGTTACATTATCATTAATGGAAGTTAGTATTCGAGGTAATGGATGGTACATACAGACTAGCAATGGAATAAATGACACCGTGGGCCGAAGTCATCGTTAAGGGTACACTCTCGAAAGGCCGGTTCATCTCGACGGACATGCTCGGCACGCCAGCTATGGGCAGGTGCCCGAGATAGCCCAGCAATTGGGACCATCAGAGTACGAGGTTGGCTCTCCCCATTCCACATCGCAGGCGAGAATGTGACAAAGCACTTTGAATCCCTCTTGCTGTCAATCCCATAATCTCATGGCCCTTTCTACCTTTGGTAGGGATGTTTCTTCAGGTCATCCAGAAAACATGCTTTATTATTCAATTCCAAATGACAACAATTATCTTTCTTTTTTCCTCATGTCAGAACTTACCCAAACAAATATATCATGTTAGAAGTGGCTACAGAGTATGGGGAAGTGGGGAAAAGATAAAGAAATATACAGTCAGAAGGAGGAACCCCTGCCAAGTTTATCTCTCATTGTGCATTTTGGGGAAGAGAGAGGGATTCTCCATGTCTTGGATATCTTGAGACAGTTTGTATATCTTGAAAAATTAGGAAGAAAAGTAGAAATAACAAGAAAGAGCAATCAGAGATCGCAAACCCTTGCCAGGATGTATTTTTAGTGGTTTTTAAGGCTTTTGTGTTAAAACAAATATGGCGGCTGAACCACGTGACTGACGTCGTCATTTGTTTCCTCCATCAAATTTATGCCTACATGACACTCAAGAAATTTCATCTTGATCGGATGAAGTTTTGTACTTGTCGAATTATGACGTCATAATGGAGGCACCTATGGCATCATCATTAACATATTTTATTCCCCATGGAGAGTTCTTTACAATGAGCCATGTCTAAATTTTTTCTATTCAGCACTTTTGGAGATATAGAGGTACAAAGTTTTTCGGTTTTTCCAAGATGGCGGCCGAACCACGTGACCTATGAAGTCATAATTATCATTATGAAATTCTACAGGTGGAGATGCACCTATGGTGAAAATCTCCTGTCAATCGGACCAACATTGCAGAGAAAATCATATTTATTGTGTGCGGACAAACAAACAAACAAGAAGACGTCATGCGGAGCACGATACTTGCAAAATCCGCCCCCCCCCCCCCCCCCAAACGTTTTCCATTGATACAGCAAATTGTCCATTTCAGGAAGATTAAAATTTACGATCTTGATCAAAGCTTGGGTCAACAGGATGAAAAGTGATGATTTTAGAAGTTTGACCTTGAGTTGACCTTTGACCTTTTGACCTCACATTGTTGGTTTTCCTATTTAGTGACACAATGTGCAAATGCTGTTCAATTTTCAAGTCAATCAGTTGAAAATTGACAGCTTTTCAGATGAAAATTGATGATTTTGAAAATTTGACCTTGAGTTGACCTTTGACCGTTTGACCTCAAGTAGTTCATTTCCAAATTTAGTGACTCAATGTGCAAATGCTGTTCAATTTTCAAGTCAATCAGATGAAAATTGAGGACTTTTGAAATTTGGCCTATGTTGACCTTTTGGCCTATGTTGACCTTTTGGCCTATGTTGACCTCAAAAATACTTGGTGGTTCAATTCAGTGACCATATATGCAAATCATCTTATAATTTAAAGTCAATCGGATGAAAATAGATTTTTTTGTTTTTGTTTTTTGTTTTTTGTATACCAGATCGAGGCTCGTGAAAGAGCTAACATTAATCACACAAAAAGACAAACTGACACACAAAACACAAAAAACAAGGGGAGCGGCAGACAAGATGGGGAGAGAGGGGGAAGGACACAAAAGAGAGGGGGAAGAGGGGGAAGGACACAAACACAACATTTGAGAGCAGGGACATCGGGAGGAAATTTGGCCAATGTGCAATATAGAAATTTGGCCTATGTTGACCTTTTGGCCTATGTTCACCTAAAATATAATTTGTGGTTGAATTCAGTGACCAGATATGCAAATGCTCTTCAAATTTCAAGTCAATCGGATGAAAATTGATGATTTTAGAAATTCGGCCTATGTTGACCTCAAAATTACTTGGTGGTTGAATTCAGTGACCAGATATGCAAGTCCTCTTCACATTTCAAGTCAATCGGATGAAAATTGAGGATTTTAGAAATTTGGCAAAGTTGGTGACCTTTGGCTAATGTTGACCTTTTGACCCCCAAAACAATATGCTTCTTGCTTATAACCAACTCTACCATTTGGTGAAGTTTCGTGACGATCGGTTTAGAATTGTGACATGTAGGCCGGTGACAAACAAACAAACAGACAGACAGAACCACAAACGCAACCGACCAATATACTTGAAAAATCTTCGATTTTGCAAGTAACAAACAGACAAATAAACAAGAAGACGTCATGCGTAGCACGATACTTGCAAAATCCCCCCCCCCCCACCCCCCCTCCACCCAAAAAATGTTTTCCAATGATACAGCAAATTGTCCATTTCATGAAGATTAAAATTTACAATCTTGATCAAAGCTCGGGTCAACAGGATGAAAAGTGACGACTTTTCAGATGAAAAATGATGATTTTGGAAGGTTGACCTTGAGTTGACCTTTGATCTTTTGACCTCAAAAATAATTAGTTTCTCTATTTAGTGACTCAATGTGCAAATGCTGTTCAATTTTCAAGTCAATCGGATGAAAATTGAGGATATTAAAATTTGGTGTATGTTGACCTTTTGGCCTCTGTTGACCTCAAAAATAGATGGTGGTTGAATTCAGTGACCATATATATAAATCCTCTTAGAAGTTCAAGTCAATCAAATGAAAATTGGTGATTTTAGAAATTTGGCCTATGTTGACCTTTTGGCCTGTGTTTACCTAAATTGTAATACGTGGTTGAATTCAGTGACCAGATATGCAAGTCCTCTTCAAATTTCATGTCAATTGGATGAAAATTGAGGATTTTAGAAATTTGGCCTATGTTGACCTCAAATATACTTGGTGGTTGAATTCAGTGACCAGATATGCAAGTTATCTTCAAATTTCGAGTCAATCGGATGAAAATTGAGGATTTTAGAAATTTGGCCAATGTTGACCATTTGGCCTATGTTGACCTCAAACATACTTGGTGGTTGAATTCAGTGACCAGATATGCAAGTGGTCTTCAAATTTCATGTCAATTGGATGAAAATTGAGGATTTTAGAAATTTGGCCTATGTTGACCTCAAATATACTTGGTGGTTGAATTCAGTGACCAGATATGCAAGTTATCTTCAAATTTCAAGTCAATTGGATGAAAATTGAGGATTTTAGAAATTTGGCCAATGTTGACCATTTGGCCTATGTTGACCTCAAACATACTTGGTGGTTGAATTCAGTGACCAGATATGCAAGTGGTCTTCAAATTTCAAGTCAATCGGATGAAAATTGGGGATTTTAGAAATTTAGGAAATTTGGTGACCTTTGGCCTATGTTGACCTTTTGACCTATTGACCCCAAAAACAATAGGCTTCTTGCTTTTGACCAACTCCACCACTTGGTGAAGTTTCGTGAAGATCGGTTGAAAATTGTGACCTGTAGGCCGGTGACAAACAAACAAACAGACAGACAGAACCACAAACACAACCGACCAATATACTTGAAAAATCTTCGATTTTGCAAGTAACAAGAAGACGTCATGCGTAGCACGATACTTGCAAAATCCGCCCTCCCCCACCCCCCCCCCCCCCCCCAAAGTTTACCATTGATACAGCAAATTGGCCATTTCATGAAGATTTAAATTTACAATCTTGATCAAAGCTCGGGTCAACAGGATGAAAAGTGACGATTTTTCAGATGAAAAATGAGGATTTTAGAAATTTGGCCCATGTTGACCTTTTGGCCTATGTTGACCTTTTGGCCTATCTTCACCTAAAATATAATTCGTGGTTGAATTCAGTGACCAGATATGCAAGTCCTCTTCAAATTTCAAGTCAATCAGATGAAAATTGAGGATTTTAGAAATTTGGCCTATGTTGACCTTTTGGCCTATGTTCACCTAAAATATAATTTGTGGTTGAATTCAGTGAACAGATATGCAAGTCCTTTTCAAATTTCAAGTCAATTGGATGAGAATTGAGGATTTTAGAAATTTGGCCTATGTTGACCTTTTTGGCCTAAGTTGACCTCAAGAATACTTGGTGGTTGAATTCAGTGACCAGATATGCAAGTGGTCTTCAAATTTCAAGTCAATCGGATGAAAATTGGGGATTTTAGAAATTTAGCAAATTTGGTGACCTTTGGCCTATGTTGACCTTTTGACCTATTGACCCCAAAAACAATAGGCTTCTGGCTTTTGACCAACTCTACCATTTGGGCAAGTTTGGTGAAGATCGGTTGAAAATTGTGACCTGTAGGCCGGTGACAAACAAACAGACAAACAGACAGACAGACAGAATCACAAACACAACCGACCAATATATACACAAAGAATTAAGTTAAGCACCCCCCCCGTTTTTTTACAACCTCGCACATTACAAGTTTGTTGTCGTCCAAACAGTGTAATATACCCATGATATTGCTATATTTTCTGGAGAAGTGATATTATGGTCACATAAAAACATATCAATCATGCCGTTTTCAATATTTTATTCTGAATAATTTAAGGTGAAATTTTTTGGGAATTTTAGGCATATTTTCACCTCAATTTAAGTATGGAGCTATAGGTCCATCACGGACAGTGTGGATGACGTTTATGTTTTCTAACGTACAGTCATTGTTCTGAGAAGACCTCTAGCGATCTTTGCGTCAATCACGACCACGTGGATGATAACACGTGCTGCACGAGCGATGGGCGTCACAGATGAGTGCACTCATCTGCATTTCATCAATGGATAATTGCTAATGTCATACCAATCATTATTTGATCTCACATACCTTAGAATATATGCCAATGTATACATATACACAAAGAATATATATTAGGGGGTGCTTAACTTAATTCTTTGTGTATACTTGAAAAATCTTCGATTTTGCAAGTAATAAACAAACGGACTCGAATGCAATACCCTCTCCTCAGGTCGAGGGTAACAATAAAAGTATGAAATGCACGTTTCACTAATACTAGCAGAGTACCTACTATCTGGGTGTGTGGAATTTGCACAATACTTGCTGAAAAAGTAGTGTATATATTGCAAGAAGATTGTTTTGATGTTTGTGTGGTGTGTGTGTAAAAGTCTTAATGGTTGAGGAGGTTAAAGGGGTCCAAAGGGTAAAAAGGATTTGCGGGCGTCTATAAGGTTCTAAAGGTCTACAGGGTATGTTCCAACAGTAGATAGGATCTAAGGGTCAAACAGGTTTTAAGTATCTATGGGGTCTCAAGGGATCTAAGGTCTAGAGAGGTCAAAGGGGTCCAAAAGATGTACATCGTTTTAGGCACGTAAAGGGACTAAAGTGTCCAAAGGGGTCTAAGCAGTCTTAAGGTTTAAAAGGAACGTTCCATTAGTACGGACAGTGCCCTCAGACGTTCCATTAGTACTGACAGTGCCCTCAGAAAGTATTCACACCCCTTGACATTTTTCACATTTTGTTGTGTCACAGCCTGAATTTAAAATTGATTAAATTTAATTTTCTGTCACTGATCTACACATGATCCCACATAATGTCAAAGTGGGATTTTAAAAATAATTTCTTACAAAATAATTAAAAAGCAAAAGCTGAAATGTCTTGAGTCAATAAGTATTCAACCCCTTTGCTGACGCTTCAAATTGAGCTCAGGTGCCTCCAATTTCCTTTTATCATCCTTGATATGTCTCTACAACTTAATTGAAGTGCACCTATGGCCAATTCAATTAATTGGACATTATGTAAAAAGAAACACACCTTTCTTTTTGAGGTTCCACAGTTGACTGCACGTTAGAGCAGAAACTCTACCATTAAGTCCAAGGAACTGTCCGTAGAACTCTGAGATATCATTGTGAGGAGGCATAGATCTGGGAAGGTTATAAAACAATTTCAAGTGTTGAAAGTTCCCAAGAGTACAGTGGGAAATGGAAATAATATGGAACTACCCAGACTCTTCCTAGAGCTGGACATCCGACCAAACTGAGCAAACGGGCAAAAGGACCTTGGTCAGGGTGGTGACTAATAACCCAATGACCACTCAGAGAACTACAGAGTTCCTTCGCTGAGATGGGAGAACCTGCCGGAAGGACGACAGTCTCTGCAGCACTTCACAAATCTAGGCTTTATGGGAGAGTGGCCAGATGGCAGCCACACTGCGGAAAAGGCGCATGACAGCACGCCCGGAGATTGCAAAAAGGCACTTGAAAGACTGAGAGCATGAAGCAAAATATTCTGTGGTCTGACAAGAAAATTGAGATCTTTGGCCTGAATACAAAGTGCTATGTCTGACGGAAACCGTGCACAGCTCATCACCTATCTAACACTATCCATACCATGAAGCTTGTTTGTGGTAACATCATGTTATGGGGATGCTTTTCAGCAGCAGGGACTGCGAGGGACTGTTTGTGAGGATAGAAAGAACAATGAATGGAGCCAAATACAGGCAAATCCTTGAGCACTTCAGAGTGCAAAAGTCCTTAGATCCCAAGCATATAGCCAAAGCAATACTGGAATGGCTTCAGAACAAGAATGTGCAAGTTCTTGGGTGGCCCAGCCAAAGCCTAGACTTGAATGCCATTGGGAATCTGTGGAAAGACTTGAAGATTGCTGTTCCCAGACACTCAACATTCAACTTGGCAAAGCTTAAGCAAATCTACAAGGAAGAATGGAAGAAACTCCCAAAATCCAGATGTGCAAAGCTGATACAGACATACCCAATATGACTCAAAGCTGTAACCACTGCCAAAGGCGCTTCTACGAAGTATTGACTCAGGAGGTTGAATACTTATGTAAATTAGATATTTATGTATTTCATTTTCAATAAATTTGTAAAAAAGAATCTAAAAGCATGTTTTCACTTTTTCGCTGTATACAACTTTGTCATTATGGGGTATTTTGTGTAGAAGGGGATAAAATGGGGTATGAGGTATTTATCCATCGACTCAGCTTCATCGCGGGAGATTATATTGATCTTGAAGTCCTTGGTTTCCATGGCAGGAAGCTGAGCAAGATGTGAGGCATGGTAGCCAGTCCAGAGGGGAGAGTAGTGCTGGATATGGTAAAGTGGTGGTGGATATGGGAAATTTTGGTATTTTCACCCCTTCTGGTTAAACTCCCATAAATCCAGGGTTTTTTTTTTTCTTTGTATACAAGATTGAGGTTCGTGGAAGAGCTAACATGAATCACAAAAAGACAAACTGACACATAAAACATAAGATAAAGGGAGCGGGAGACAAGATGGGGAGAGAGAGGGAAGCACACAAGCACAACAGCAGAGAACAGGGACATCGGGAGATCTGTGGGAGGGAGAGGGCTTGGGGGGAGGAGGCACGGGAAAGGGGGGGGGGGGGGGAGACAACAACACAACATGCATTTTAAAGGCCATTTTCCCTACTAGAGCTGGAGTTAGCCTTGCGGTCCCCATGACAATCTTCTCCATTTTGCCCTATTTTCTGCATCTCCCCTTGTTAACCCCCTTGCCCACCATTCTTCTTCCACCATCTTTAGCCAAGTCTTTCTCGGTCTTCCCCGTCCTCTACTTCCTTCTACATTCATTTCCATCACTCTTCTCAACCAGTCACTTTCATCCTTCCTCAACACATGACCAAACCATCTCAACCTGTTCCTCTTCACAGCATCAATCACAGGCTCTATTCCCATCATCTTTCGCATTTCATCATTTGTCTTCCTCTCTCTCAAAGATACTCTGCACATCCGTCGAACCATTCGCATTTCCACTCTTTCCAACCTTCGTTGCTGCTCTACGTTCATTACCCATGTCTCGCTCCCATAAATCATAACACTTCTCACACATGCAGCATACACCAGGGGGGGGGGGGGGGGGGGAAGAGGAGAAGTATGAAACACAAGGACATTGTTAGGACTTCCAGGAAAGAAGTCGGAATTTCAAAAAAGTGGATCTGGGGTGAAATTAATGGGGGTAGAAAAGATAAAGGTTTTGGATGGGCGAAGACGAGAGATGGTGGTGAACAGTTGTTTTAAAGACCTGGATGGAGGAGTGGGATTGAAGAGAGTGAGGGAGTTTGTTCCAGAGGCGGGAGAAAAGAGGAATCAAAGAGAGAAGGTGAATAGAGAGTCTTGATTTTAGCAGTTTCACCAGAAGAGGGTTGCTGGCAGATCTTGTGCGACCTGCGGGAATATTTGGGGGACAGAGCACAGACAGATCTGGGGGAGCAAGGCCGGAGAGGAGTACGAGTACAAGTATGAAGCGACTTGCTGTTCTTCTCCCTTATAATCTGCTCCCCCTGGAATTTCAGGGGGCCGATGATACCTCACCTGCCGTACTCTTCACGAAGGACACGGTGGGGTCGTCAACGTCCCCAAACTTCCAATGCTGGCCCCAAACTTCCAACGTCCCCAAATTTCCAATGCAAAACTTGTGTGACCTGTTGGAATATTTTGGGGAAAGAGCACAAACAAAGCTGTGGGAGCAAGGCCGGAGAGGAGTCAGTAGAAGACAGAAGGACCACCAACCTGCCTGCCTGCAGTGAGTGAGTGAAAAGCCCTCGGAGTTAGCTTCATCGCAGGAGATTCCAATGATTCTGAAAGCTTTGGTTTCAACAGCGTGAAGCCAAGCTCGTTGTGAGGAAGGAGCACCAGCCCAGAGGGGAGAGCAGTATTCCATTGAGCTGTGGATGAAGGCCTTGGATGTGGTGAGGAGCTCAGGTGTGCCAAGGAAGGACTTTGCACAACGGATGATGCCCAGTCGGCAACTGGCTTTGTAGGCCAGCTTGGAAATGTGGTTTTCCCAGGAAAGATCATTGGCGGATAGTGAGACCAAAAAGCTTGAGTGACAGAACTTCTTGGAGAGGATTGTTCAAAAAGTAGATGGGAGGTTTTTCCAGAATATCTTTTCGGAGAGACATAGTGAGATTTGTCAGGATTGAAAGAGATGTTCCACTTGTTTGACCAATCTGTGATTTTGTCTTGGTCTGCAGAGAGTGAGGAGACTGCAGACTGCCGATCTGAGGGATGAGGAATGGAGCGGCAGAGAGTGGAGTCATCAGCAAAGAGGTAGAGTGGATTTTCCAGAGAGTCAGAGAGATCATTGATGAAGACCAGAAAAAGCACAGGGCCCAGAACACTGCCTTGGGGAACTCCAGCCTGAGTAGGAAGGGGAGATGAGAGAAATCCATTCAGGGCCAAATGTAGACTACGACCAGAGAGGAAGTCCGCAAGCCATGCGTGGAGATTTCCATGGATACCGTCAGAGGAGAGTTTGGAGAGCAGAGCGGGGTGCCAGACCGTATAGAAGGCACTTGATATGTCAAGGGAGACAGCTCTAATTTCCTGTTTGGCATTAAGGACCTCAATCCATTGTTGAGACAGCAGAAGCAGCATGCCCAAAGTAGAATGACCTGGTCTGAAACCAAATTGATGATCAGAGATCAAGCCATTGGAGAAGAGGAAGGATTTGATGTCAGAAGTGATGATTGATTCCATGACCTTGCTGATTATTGGGAGCAAGCTGATTGGTCTGTCGTTGCAAGGATCTGTTTTTGCACCTTTTTTATGTAAAGCGGTAATGTTGGCTGATTTCCAAGCTGATGGCAGATGATCTTGATAGTACAGCGGATAAGCTCTCATATTTTAACAAATTGTGCATTTTTTGAGAAAAGCATGAAATTTCTAGCATTGTTAGTATATACCATGAGGTTTATTTTCAGATGTGGAGGGAAGTCAGATTTGACCTCTGAGGACCGTGAGATGTCAAATCCAAGATGGCCACCAGTCCACCGGGTCTAATGTTCAAACACGCTTATAGGTGTCATTTCCAACTAAATTGGGGATGCCCATTCATTTAGTGATACTTTTGAGATCGCCAGAACTCAAGGACATGCAGTTAGGTCACGGTCAAGGTCAAATTACGTTAAATATCTATTTTTATGATACTGCAGTTGGAACTGCTATTGGAAAAAGTTCATATGAACTTTTAAAACTTTATTTTTTCAGGTACAGGGATAGGTACAGAACACCCAAAGACCAGAAATGATGAAAAAAAAGTGTTTACACTGCAAGGAATGATGCAATAACCTCTGCAAAAATAACTGTAGTTAACCAAGTATGTCCACCAAAGCTTACATTAAATCAAGTGCAATGATGAAAATTGGTAATGATCTAAATCTAACAGTCTCCAGAACAGAAGCACAGTGCAGTGCACTTGAATGTAGCTTTGGCACACTTGCAGCGTCCAGTGCACCCTTTCTTGCAGCCACAGTCGATCAATTCATGGCACGATTTTGATGCTTCAGGAAGAGTGGTCCAAAGAGGCTGCCACCCAGTTGTCTCCTTTGTCCAGCCCCAGTCAGGTGGGTCTGGCATCTCTGGATCCATGACCAATGCCTGGTTACAACAGTTGGCCTGGTAGCAAGTGCGCTTGATGTGCTGCTTGAGTGTTGCCTGGGTTGGAGGAATGTTCTCTAGAGTTCTACACTTCTGTGTGAAGAGCTGTTTCCTGGCATCATTCACTTCCGTGCTCTCACTGGTTCTATCGTACATCAGCACCACAAATCGCTCTAGCAGTAACATTGAGCCTTCACTGACCTCACTTGGCATGCCGAGGAGTTCATTGAAAGCATCATTCACCTCTGGGCATCCCCAATTTAGTTGGAAATGACACCTATAATGTTTTTATACACTATTTGGTTCCAAAATTAAGCGCGTTTGAACATTAGACTCGGTGGACAGGCGGCCATTTTGGATTTGACCTCTCACGGTTCTCAGAGGTCAGATCTGACTTCCCTCCACATCTGAAAATAAACCTTATGGTATGCACTAACTATGTTAAAAATTTCATGCTTTTCTCATAAAATGCACAATTTTTGTGTTTATCTGCTGCACTATGAGCAAAGGAGAGGGTGAAGAGAACAGAGAGAGGGTGAGACAGAGCGGCAGAGCAGCATTTTAGGACCCATGGGCTGATGCCATCTGGTCCAGTTGCAGAATCAGAGTCGAGGTTTGATAAAAAAAAAACGTCTCCACCTTGTCAGGAGTCTTGGAGCAGCTGGGTTCGACTGGGAAAGGTGGGTAAAGAGAGAGATGGGTTTGGGACACAAAATGGAGGGGAAACGAACACCAGAAACAGATTTGACCAGACGCCACCAAGATTTGGAGGAGGGAGACAGGTTTGAGAGTTCAGTCTTGAGAGTCGAGAGATATTGTTTCCTGGCTTTCCTGAGGGTAGACACACACACTTGTTCCGAGCTTTGTGAAAGGAACTGAGATTTCCTTCAGTTTGGATTAGCCTTCCATGAGGTGAAGGCAAGTTCCTTCATGGCAACTGCCTCACCACAAGCTTCAGTGTACCATGGACGGGAGGAAGGGTACGACAACTGAAGACTAGATGGGATAAATCTGTGCATGAGAGAGAGCAGTTTACTTTGGAATAATTCCCAGGATGAGTTGATGTCAGAGGCAGTAGAGATGGGAGACCAGTCCAGATGACTGATGGCTGCTTGAAGACCGTGCCAGTCAGCCTGAGTGAAATGCCAGCTTTGTCGGTGATGAGGAGGCTCTCTGAGAATGGCCAGAGAGATGTCCACTTTAACAAGGAAATTATCAGAAGAACCAATTGGAGCAGAAGAAGAGCAGCAGTCATTTGCAGGGACGTTAATCTTAACCAAGTCTAGAAGAGAAGATGCTCCATTGACTGAGATCCCTTTTGGGAAATTGACAGATTGTGTCAGTCCCATTGAGTCGCAGAAGTCCTTTGCTGAGGTGTCATGGCTGGTGTGAGGGGAACCCACACCCAACCAGCTGGCATGATGACAGTTGAAGTCGCCACAAATGAGGAAGAGAGAGTTGGGATGAATGGGTAGAAGTTGGTCCATGCTCTCAGACAGGGAGATGTAAATGGATTCATTACTGTTTGGAGGACGGTGCAGAACACATATGAACAAAAGGTGGGAGCAGAGAGGAAGCCGTAGCCAGAGGTACTCCTGGGGGTGAAGAGGAGAGAGGGCAGTGCAAGGAGAGTGAGGAAGAGAGTTTTTGATAAAGATAGCCACCCCACCACCAGGCCGAGGCTCAGGTCTATCATACCGGAGGAGGGAGTAGCCAGGAAGAGATATTAAGGAATCAGAGACATCTTGAAGAAGGAAAGTTTCTGTTAAGCAGATCAAGTCTGGTTTAACAGAAGAAACCTGTATGGAGAGATCAGTCAGGTTTGAGCGAAGGCCCCGGATGTTTGAAGTCCATACCGTTAAAGAAGAGGGAGGGGAGCATCGGCTACATGACATGACGGGGGAGGGGAGGGAGGGGTAGGGTAAGATGAAGGGTGGGAGGGGGAGGTAGGGAGAGCTGTTGATAGTGTGGCGGAGATTGCAGAAGTTAGGAGAAAGAGAAGGACAAAAGGATGAGGAGGACAAAAGGTTTGATGGTGATGGGAAGAGGCAGAGTGAGGTGTTGTTTGAGGGGGGGGGGGCAGAGCATAGTCGAAGGTTGGAGGAGGTGGAGGTATGTGATGGAAGGGAGAGGAAGTGGGGCGGAGGCAGCTTTGAGCTGGAGGTGGAAGGGGGGAGATTTGGAGAGAGATTGTAGGGGGGAGGGAGATTTGAAGGGGAGGGGTAGGTGGGGAGTTTTGAAAGGGAGGGAGGAGTTTTTAATGGGAGGGGTGAGGGGGGAGTTTTGAAAGGGATGGGTGAGGAGGGAGTTTTTAAGGGGAGGGTGTGAGGGGGGAGTTTAGGAGGAGAGGGGGGAGGTGGGAGTTTTGAAAGGGTGGGGTGAGGGGGGAGTTTTGATGGGGAGGGGTGAGGGGGGAATTTTGATGGGGAGGGGTGAGGGGGGAGTTTTGAAGGGGAGGGGTGAGAGGCGAGTTTTGAAGGGGAGGGGTGAGGGGACATGTGTTGGTTTGGCGCATGTGTTAGTTTGGCGGATGTGTTGGTTTGGCACATGTGTTGGTTTGGCAAATGTGTTGGTTTGGCGCTTGTTAGTTTGGCGGATGTGTTGGTTTGGCGCATGTGTTAGTTTGGCGCATGTGTTAGTTTGGCACATGTGTTAGTTTGGCACATGTGTTGGCTTGGCGCTTGTGTTTGTTTGGCGGATGTGTTGGTTTGGCGCATGTGTTAGTTTGGCGAATGTGTTGGTTTGGCACATGTGTTAGTTTGGTGAATGTGTTAGTTTGGCGAATGTGTTAGTTTGGCGCATGTGTTAGTTTGGCGAATGAGTTGGTTTGGCGCTTGTGTTAGTTTGGCGGGTGTGTTGGTTTGGCACATGTGTTACTTTGGCGAATGTGTTGGTTTGGCGCATGTGTTAGTTTGTTGCATGTGTTAGTTTGGCGAATGTGTTGGTTTGGCGAATGTGCTGGTTTGGCGCTTGTGTTAGTTTTGGCAGATGTATTGGTTTGGCGCATGTGTTAGTTTGGCGCTTGTGTTAGTTTGGCGAATGTGTTGGTTTGGCGCATGTGTTAGTGTGACGCATGTGTTAGTTTGGCGCATGTGTTGGTTTGGCGCATGTGTTAGTTTGGCAAATGTGTTGGTTTGGCACATGTGTTAGTTTGGCAAATGTGCTGGTTTGGTGCTTGTGTTAGTTTTGGCAGATGTGTTGGTTTGGCACATGTGTTAGTTTGGCGCATGTGTTAGTTTGGCGAATGTGTTGGTTTGGCACATGTGTTAGTTTGGCGAATGTGCTGGTTTGGCGCTTGTGTTAGTTTGGCGGATGTGTTGGTTTGGCGCATGTGTTGGTTTGGCGCATGTGTTGGTTTGGCGAATGTGTTGGTTTGGCACATGTGTTAGTTTGGCGAATGTGCTGGTTTGGCTCTTGTGTTAGTTTTGGCGGATGTATTGGTTTGGCACATGTGTTCGTTTGGCGAATGTGTTGGTTTGTCGCATGTGTTCGTTTGGTGCATGTGTTAGTTTGGCGCATGTGTTGGTTTGGCACATGTGTTCGTTTGGCGAATGTGTTGGTTTGGCACATGTGTTTGTTTGGCGAATGTGCTGGTTTGGCGCTTGTGTTAGTTTTGGCGGATGTATTGGTTTGGCACATGTGTTAGTTTGGCGAATGTGCGGTTTGGCGCTTGTGTTAGTTTTGGCAGATGTATTGGTTTGGCACATGTGTTAGTTTGGCGAATGTGCTGGTTTGGCGCTTGTGTTCGTTTTGGCGAATGTGCTTGTTTGGCACATGTTAGTTTGGCAAATGTGTTGCTTTGGCGAATGTGTTGGTTTGGCACATGTGTTTGTTTGGCGCTTGTGTTAGTTTGGCGGATGTGTTGGTTTAGCGCATGTGTTGGTTTAGCGCATGTGTTAGTTTGGCGAATGTGTTGGTTTGGCGCATGTGTTAGTTTGTTGCATGTGTTAGTTTGGCGAATGTGTTGGTTTAGCGCATGTGTTAGTTTGGCGAATGTGTTGGTTTAGCGCATGTGTTAGTTTGGCGGATGTGTTGGTTTAGCGCATGTGTTGTTTTAGCGCATGTGTTAGTTTGGCGGATGTATTGGTTTGGCGCATGTGTTGTTTTAGCGCATGTGTTAGTTTGGCGGATGTATTGGTTTCGCGCATGTGTTGTTTTAGCGCATGTGTTGTTTTAGCGCATGTGTTGTTTTAGTGCATGTGTTGTTTTAGCACATGTGTTGTTTTAGCGCATGTGTTGTTTTAGCGAATGTGTTAGTTTGGCGGATGTATTGGTTTAGCGCATGTGTTGTTTTAGCGCATGTGTGTTTTAGCGCATGTGTTAGTTTGGCGGATGTATTGGTTTGGCGAAAATGTTGGTTTGGCGAAGGTGTTGGTTGGTCGGATGTATTTGTTTGGCTCTCAGGTCTCAGGTCTTTGTAGGATCAGAGAGTTGTGCTCAGGTCAGAGCGGTCATTATTACCCAATTACAACGACGCTTCGTATGGCGTGGTTTCGTCTGCACGCGCTACAAGCATGCGCTGTTTTCGTTGCCGATGGTGTTTTTATAGTCGCTGCTTTTGTCAAATTTTCTGGTGTTTCAGCTACAATATTGTGGTAATTCGTATTTGTGAACCTATATCAATAACGTTTTTGAGAATGTAGTAATTAAAGGAAAAGAAGGAGAAAATAAAAAAGGCTTCCACTCAGTTACTAATAATGTCACTAATAATGTTGTAATTCAATGCAGAAAGATTTTACAAAACAATTTTGTTGTTGGTATTCATATAATCTATATAATAATAGCGTAAGGACTCGACTTTGTTATCCCTTTTACGCCGCACCCAGTGACCCGATGCCCACGGCACTAATGGATTTACGATCTACGAAACGCGCTCTTTGTTTATCACCTACAGCCACACTCGAAAAATCTGAATTAGCCGACGTTGGGGCCCAAAAGCATCCGATTAACTGCCGATACGACGCCATCTTACGACGCCATCGTATTGGCGTCTGCTGGGCGAAGGCGAAGCAAGCCGTCCGCTGATTGGACAGGCGAAGGCGAAAGCAAGCCGTCCACTGAGTGGACAATCCAGAGCATGCATTTGTGCCGGTGTCGGCGATCGTTGTTCATATACGCACTCTTCATTCTCATCTTTCTTCCTAACTCTTCCTCGGACAAGCAAATCCCCTATGCCATCCATAATGGTACACTCTATCCATACACCACATCCTCCCTTCCGTGGATGTTCCACGGGTTTCGGCTAGTCTATATAATAATACCGTAAGGACTCGACTTTGTTATCCCTTTTACGCCGCACCCAGTGACCCGATGCCCACGGCACCAATGGATTTACGATCTACGAACCGCGCTCTTTGTTTAACACATACAGCCATACTCCAAAAATCTGAATTAGCCGACGTTGGGGCCCAAAAGCATCCGATAAACTGCCGATACGACGCCATCTTACGACTCCATCGTATTGGCGTCTGCTGGGTGAAGGCGCAGCAAGCCGTCCGCTGATTGGACAGTCGAAGGCGACAGCAAGCCGTCCACTGAGTGGACAATCCTGAGCATGCATTCCGCCATTTGTGCCGGTGTCGTCGATCGCGCTGTACACTAACCTCATCAGGTGTGTTTACCATAATTTCTTCCATATACTGTGATTACAATGAAGTGAAACCGATCAGCAGCCCATCAGTATCATATAAAGCAATAAATACCAAGGCTTCAGCTTCTGAAAGCTTAAAACAAAGTGTATTTCGCCGAGTGACGAAACGTAGGCGTAGGCCTCGGCCCTACCTATCCAGTTGTTGTTTCCGTTGTGTAAGGGGGGGAAAAAAACAAACATTTTGGCCTCAGACCTTTGAGAGTACGTCATTCCGTGAACTTTTTGAACGGGCCTCGTATGCCATGCTTCGTCAACGTTGGGTTGTTTTTAAATGATTTGAAGGATTAACTTAAGCACCGTGAATAGAGCAGTTTATTGTTCCTCAAAGACTGGCTGCTACGTGCTAGCCAGTGTGTAAGTTGATTCAATATGATGGTAACTTTACAATTCCTGCATTGTCTCTGAATCAGCTGGCTGAGTCATATTGGCGTAGGGTAGATCATGATCAGCCCCCCCCCCCCCCTTTCATTTCACCAACTCCTGCATCTGCCACAGTTCATGATTATCAAAGTAGGCTTTACCCTGTTCACGATAAGGTAGAAATCAGAGTTGTATACGAAGAGATAAAAGGATGCCATTGACTTCGAGACGGTACGTGATATTTTCAAAAGTATATCGTAGCGTTGTCATTTAAGTAGATTGCAATAAATACGTTCATATACGCACTCTTCATTCTCATCTTTCTTCCTAACTCTTACTCGGACAAGCAAATCCCCTATGCCATCCATAATGGTACACTCTATCCGTACACCACATCCTCCCTTCCGTGGATGTTCCACGGGTTTCGGCTAGTCTAAGAAATATTACTGTAATGACTGCCAACCAGATGAGTTTTCATAACCAAGCAAACCTTTCATTTCGGTTTTGCCATGCTAAAGGTTATGGCAGTGTAGCAGCTGTGGGAATGATGTTTTAACGGTGGTTCACACCTTGTTTTACTTAACAGCACTTTACATATTGATTTTTGTGACGTGCACCGGCAACATTAGGCCCCATAGCTATTTCCATCTTTTAATTAGTGAAGTCTTTATAAGCTTCACGATCTGGAGCGCGATCTTGTGGGGACGCGATTTGTAGCGGCCATGTTTGTTCTACGAACCGGAGAACATCGTGCTGAGAGTGAACACTGAAGTCTTGCGAGAGATTAATTAAGGATCCATAGTTGGGATGTAATCAGTAATCTCATTCGTTTCCTTGAGACATAAAACGTTTATCACATTGGTCGTTTATCTTTATGGGTCATTTGTTTCTTTAGCTGGAAGAATTCGATTTGATGTGTAATCGTTGTTAACGGTCCGTGTTCGCCATTGCTGTTTTCTCGTACAGAACGACAAGAAGTGTAATTGTTTGTATCGAAGCCGAAATTGTGAATTGCAATTTTTGTCGCTTGTAATGAGATCTGTCGGTAATTTCATGCTCGATTCTCATGTTGTAGTTTCACGGAGCCATCGAATAAACGGCTTCTGTACGAGACCCAAGGTTTCCTGAGATCTCATTTGCGCAGTGCTCCTCTATTACATAACCTGAACCTTAACGGATACAATTACATTTAAGCAATTTACAACTATATTTATCACATATTATTCTATATTTTACAACTATATATTTATCTGACATTCTTAAAAAACTGGAAAGTGATGGACTGGACATAATGATGTGCCGCGCTCAAGGTTACGATAATGCTGCCACTATGGCTGGAATCCATGGAGGTGTACAAGCCATTCTCAAGGGAAAGAACAAGAAAGCTATTTTTTAATGGATGTGTGGACCATTCGCTTAACTTGTGCGGTCAGCACTCTTTTGCTGAAAATGCATCGTGTGTGACATTTTTTGGAACTCTTGAGACAATGTTTTCTTTCTTTGCTGCTTCCACCAATCGATGGGATGTGTTATTTGACCATACTGGAGTGTCATTGAAAAGGCTATCAACAACACTCGAGTGCTCATCATGATGCAGTTAAGCCAGTTAAAGAAAAGTTTGATAAGTGTGTGGCTGCGATTGAAGCTCTTTGTGATCCACATGAAAATTTGGACACAAGAGGAGCAGCACAAGGTCTTTTGCCTGCTGTCTGTGATTTCACTTTTCTGTGCTACCTGTACTTCTGGTGTGATGTACTTCAGGAAGTTAATCTTACACAGCAGTACCTGCAGACTCGGGGCCTAACTCTCGACAAGGTGGTGACAAAGCTAGAGGCGCCAAGACTTTTTCTGCACGAGGAGTGCAGTTACCTAGTGGAACATGCAATTGAACAGGCGCTTTTAAAATCAGACGAATATGGAATTGCAGTGGAGAGAAGAGCCAGGTTCAAGAAGAGGATGGCAGGGGAGCAGGCAAGCGATGCTGGACGCACTCTGCAAGAAGAAAAGAAGAGGGCGATGCTTCGAGTGCATTGATCGCTTTGATTCTGAACTCCAGATCAGATCAAGAGCCATCAAGGAAGTAGCAGCCATGTTTGAGGCTGTTCAAGTGAAGAGTCTCATATCTGCCACTGAAGAAGAGTTAAAGGTGTCCATTCCAAAATTGACCACTTTCTATGATGAGGTATCCGAGAGTGAGCTTTCAATAGAAATACCAAGGCTGAGAAGGCACCTGAAAGCAGCAGAGATTGATCCGGAAGAAGCCAAAGATTGGGCAACAATCGACGTTTTGACATTCATAGCTGAATGAGACTTCGTAGAATCTCTCCCAACCCTTTCACGAAGCCTAAAATTATTTCTGACGATCTGTGTGTCTGTGGCTTCATGTGAGAGGAGCTTTTCAAAGCTGAAACTTATAAAGAACTATTTGCGATCTACCATGGGACAGTCGAGGCTTTCCGATCTTGCGATATTATCAATTGAAAGTGACTTGGCGAAAGGCGTTGATTTCGATGTTCACAAGTTCGCAGCTTTGAAGGCATTCTTCTCAATGGAATACTGTTCTCCCCTATGGGCTGGTGCTCCTGCCTCACACCTGGCTCGGCTTCACGCTGTTGAATCCAAAGCTTTCAGAATCATTGGAATCTCCCGCGATGAAGCTATCTCTGAGGGCCTTTCACTCACTCACCGCAGGCAGGTAGGTGGTCTTTCTGTCTTCTACCGACTCCTCTCCAGCCTTGCTCCCCCAGCTCTCTCTGTGCTCTGTCCCCCAAATATTCCTACAGGTCGCACAAGATCTGCCAGCCACCCTCTGATGGTTAAACTGCCGAAATCTCGGCTCTCTGCTCACCTTCACTCTTTCATTCCTCTTTTCTCCCGCCTCTGGAACAAACTCCCACACTCACTTCAATCACACTCCTCCCTCCAGGTCTTCAAAACAGCTGTTCACCACCATCTCTTATCTTCCCCCATCCAAAACCTTGATCTTTTCTACCCCCACTAATTCACCCCAGATCCACCTTGTTTGAAATTCCAACTTCTTACCTGGAAGTCTTGGCAGTGTCCATATGTTTTATACCTCTCCCACCCCCCCCCCCCCCTTCCCATGCCTCCCCCCCAAAGCCCTCTCCCTCCCACAGTTCTCTCGATGTCTCCATGTCTCTCGGTCCCTGCTCTCAAATGTTGTTTGTGTCCTTCCCCCTCTCTCCCCATCTTGTCTACCGCTCCCGATGTTATTTGTTTTGTGTGTCTGTTTGTCTTTCTGTGTGATTAATGTTCGCTCTTTCACGAGCCTCGATCTTGTATACAAAAAAAAAAAAAACAAAAAAAAAAGGCCAGGAAAGGAAAGTTCTGGATTAGTCGAGATGTTCACTAATTGCTGAAATGCTTGTGTATTTGTTCGTTTATTTTTACTAGCAACGGTACCCGCCCTATGGGCGGGGCTTCAATTGGGAGGCCCAAATGAAAAGGTAAAATATCAGTAAGAATAATGCGTAATAATAAGAATATATGATAGCATAAGAATAATGTTTAATGATCATTAAATGAATGAATGAATGAATGTTATGAATAATGCTATGGCGTCACGTTGGCAGCAGCGACAATATAAAAATGTTTGCCAAGAACTTCAAAGAGAGAAAAGGAACTTTTATCAGCAGTGTCGTCTATCCTGAAGTTCTAAGCTGAAGAAGAGGTACAAAATCAGTCAATTTTTTTTCCAAAAGAAACGTGTACAGTTGATATCACGATTTGAAACACGATGGAATAATATTTACCGATATGAACAGTGATGTGGTTTTTTAAATTGAAATTCTAAAAATACTGTTTAGATTTTGATGATTTGCGTGTGATATTTAACGGATGTTTATATAAATCGCGCCTCCAAATTGAAGCCCCACCCTTAGGGCGGGTACCGTTGCTCGTCATATATAATGGTGATTTTTTTTTTTTTTTTTTTTTTTTTTGTATTCAGAGTCGAGGCTCGTGAAAGAGCGAACATTTATCAAACAAACAAATCAAACAAACAAGTAAACAAAGTATATAAAAATGGGAGCGGTCGACAAGATGGGGAGCGAAGGGGAGGAAGCATACAAACACAACATTTGAGGGCAGGGACATCGGCAGATGTGTGGGAGGCAGAGGGCCTGGGGGGAGGCAGGATAGGTATAAAACGCAAGGACACCAAGGACTTCCAGGAAAGAAGACAAAAGTCACCTCAAAAAAGTGGATTTGGGGTGAAATTAGCGTGGGTAGAAAAGATCAAGGTTTTTGATTGGGGAAGATAAGAGATGGTGGTGAACAGCCGTTTTAAAGACCTGGAGGGAGGAGTGGGATTGAAGAGAGTGAGGGAGTTTGTTCCAGAGGCGGGAGAAAAGAGAAATGAAGGAGTGAAGGTGAGCAGAGGGGCTTGATTTTGGCAGTTTAACCATAAGAGGGTTGCAGGCAGATCTTGTGCGACCTGCAGGAATATTTGGGGGACAGAGCCCAGAGAGAGCTGGGGGAGCAAGGCCGGAGAGGAGTCGGTAAAAGACGGAAAGACCACCAACCTGCCTGCGGTGAGTAAGTGAAAGGCCCTCGGAGATAGCGTCATCGCGGGAGATTCCAATGATTCAACAATTCCAATATTCCAATATCGCGGGAGATTCCAATATCAACAATGATACAACAATTTTTACCGCTTTGCTTTGAAGAACGGGAATGAAGGGGAAGGATATGTCTGGTTGAAGGCTTTGGGTGGTGAGGGGGCTTGAAGCCAGATTTTAATCTTACAGCCGCCATATTGGTGCTCACCTTCACTGCGATGCGAAGCGAAAGACACCTCAGAGCTGTCACATTCACAATCGCTATGTCGTATGTACTCCCGATACGTGTTTCCTTCATTGTAAAAACTACCAATTCAACAGTTAAAAGGATTTTGAGCCGATAGGTGTCACGGCCATGGCAAGACCGATGGAGACAGCGATCTGTTAGCTTATACACCACCCAAATAGCTTTGTGGAATTCTCTCATTTCGAGATTAAACGTCGTTTGAACTTTGGCCGAGGTCATTATCTACTTTTAATGATGTTTATATACGAATGATGTTTATATTGGTTTTGGGTCATGCTTTCCACATATCTCGTGGGATTGTGAGTTGGAGAGACGGCTGTGATGGCGGGGAGGGGGTTGGAATTCTCTCAAGCAGGGATTCAACCCGTGTCCTTATAAAAGGTCTTTTTCCGAGGTCACCGAGTCCGATCGGTGCAGCCGTGCAGCGATCGTGCAGCCGTTTGTGTGGCACCCGGGAAAACAACATCATCACAATGGAAACATTGTCACAATGAATGTTATGCGAATGCGAATGTTATGTGGGAGTCCAAACCTGAGAATGCTGGAGACTAAAGCTGAAATTGGGAAAACGAAATAGCCTATTTTACTCCTGGAGATCCCAGGATTACCCACCCAAATTATCGGTGCGATTGGTTCAGCAGTTTTTTCGGTACCTTCAAACGGACAGACAGACAGACAGACAGACAGACAGATGGACGGACATTTGGTTAATTATAGTAAGATGGTATTATTTCATTTATGAGTATATTTCCATATGCATTTGTCTACAAGTTCTACATTATTTGGGCCATTATTGATTATGCAAACCTAATCCATTAATGTATCTCATGTAACAATAAAGTTTAACGTTAAAATCAACATAATTTTGATGTAGTTCTTAAACGTTTTTACTTCGAATTATATTGTTTTCTTACCGAATTTTCACTTTAACCACATGAAACTATGTAAATGTAAATACGTTTAGGCTGTGCGTATGATATTGTAATTTAAAGGTGTAATTTTAATTTTGCTAGTTGTTTACATCACTACTATTGCCATTACATTCAGTGATATACGGGAATTACGATTTACGAGTAACATTAGTACAAAAAACATTACTAAGGATTCTCTATGGTCTGGTACGGGAGGAAGTCCATGGGGGAGGGGGGGGGGGGGTGACACCATGAGTTACCGCACTGGGTGACACCAACCCTAGTGACGCCACTGTAAGAAGAGGACAACATTTGTACAGAGATATGATACTCGTACACTATTCCTTCTTTGTGTGGTGACCCGTTCATGATTGTGCTTCTTTTCCAATTCGCCTCAGCAGGTCTGTCAGTGTATGTGCCTCACGGTGTGATAGGAATGATTTTGTGAGGTGGAGATGGAGCATGGACGACAAGGTCAGCATGAGGTCTCACATCAAGTGACACATTTTGTTGTGTTTTTAAGAAATCAGATCCGGATCACAGTCGATCATCGCCATGTTGTCTCTCCTCGGCTCCTTTCTTCACCTCGTTCACGAGCGCCCTCTCGTGTCCAAGGTCACATGTTCACACATCGTCAATGTAATAACAGGACACATTTCCCCTCTTCTAAGTTCTTGAAGACATTTAGGTGCTGTACAGCAGAATTGAACTTCGAAATGATAAGGGAAGCAACCGGTAGAACAAAATGCAAAAACGGTAGTGACTCCATTACTCATTAGTCGGTTGTTCGGTGGCTAACTCTCATTACTATTAGGGTGAGTCGTTCACATTATGATACAAACATGAAACTTTTCACTGATGTTCTTATATAGATGCTCTTTAAATGCAGTCGATTAGCCAACTCGACGTTCAACAGGGCGGCCATTTTCTTTCATCAGAGCGGCCGAAATTGCTAAAATGTGCCATAAATTCTTTAATATTGAATTTAGGATGTGCGAGTATCAATACAAAATCACAGAACTACATATTAAGCCGGCGAAGCCGGTGTTGTGAATGAACGCGTACGTATTATGTTGAAAAGCCAGATTTTGCTGAATCCCTTGAGAATTTCGAAGCTTTGACGCACCAAATCGCTCCATGGAGGCCGCCATCTTGCGGATGCGGAAGTATGCATAAAAAATTGCGAAAAAGTTCAATAGGAGTTTGTTTCACCCGTCTTTGTTTGATTCACAATCCTATGCACCTCTAATTTATAATTAAAATACTTTAAGACCAACCTCGTTCCCCGGGCCCACACGGGCCCTGGTTATCTTCAACGAAAATCGTCACCAAACACCGGAACCAATGAGATTCGAGCATTTGAAAAAACATTTCAAAAAAGCTTATTAAGCGTTTCCGAGGCTGAAAACGGCGTCAAATATTCTAAAATTGACGAAGAATTATTTTTTAGAAATCTCGTGGCCTGAGGGGATTGTTTTTCACGGCCGGAAATATCCGAAGTTGAGACGGAATTCACCGAATTAATCAAGAAGGAAATTTTATAAATTTAAATGTCATCCAGAATGCAAATGGTGTCATTTTGAACTAGGTGTGGTACCTACTACACCTACCTACTACCAACTACCTAACCTACTGATGCCACAGTGATGGGTAAAATAGTGGCAAGAGGCGTTTGGCTTCGCCGTCTCATTGCGGCTTTGCAGTCGGGTACTAGTATCGAGCAGAGAACATCATATCGGTCGTGCCACGTAGAGCACAAAAGCTGCATTGGCTTTCTGGGGGTGATGCTGTTAACAAATGTTGGTGACTTCTCATGACACGTGTGTGCTTGACATCATGCCAGTCGCGTTGCCTGACGATGGCAAAATCAATGAGGTGCCAATGTTTAGAGGGTGGATACATCCATGTAGCTTTGTATTTATCTTTGTTAAATATGTTGACTGTATGATTGCTGAAATATCATCGCAGAACTGCTCTTTGACCTCATCTGTGTTTGGCATGGTAGGGGCGTAGGGACGTAGGGGCGTATGCGCTGATGACGGTAGCATAGTGTTCATTGTCAAGTTTGAGTCGCACAGTCATGATATGTTCACTGACACCGGTTGAGACAGTATCCAAGAGGTTTATATGTTTGAGGCTAACCTGGTGCACCTGATGCAGAGCATCTAGAAGGTCAATATGTTTGGTTTTAATTGCAAAACCAACACCCGCCTGACAACTTTCACTTTCTGACTTGTCGCCCCAGTAAAACTTATAACCGGAGCCTCGTTCCTCAAGATGAGATATACCAGGTAGACGGGTGTCACTGAGTGCTGCAAGGTCTATCCTATGTCGTGCCAAATCATGGCCAATAATGGCCGTTCGACGTTTGAGGCGGCTGCCATTGTCTTGCAGCATGCGCACATTCCAGGCACCAAAATTTAGATGACCAAAATGACCATCATTTAAAATGACCATCAAAATTCTGACATCAGTCAAAATGAACTGACATCAACTGACATCATCAGTCAAATGAATTGACATCAGAATTTCAGCATCAGAAAAAACTTGACAAACATCAGAAACCAGAAACATCAGAAACATCAGAAAACATCATCATCAGAAAACATCATCAGAAACATCAGGAAAAAATCATCAGAAAAACATCATCATCATCAGAAAAAAAGAAAACATCAGAAACATCAGAAACATCATCAGAAACATCAGACATCAGACATCATCAGACATCAGAAACATCAACAAAAAAACATAACATATTGTTACGGAACCCAACGTCGGCCTCTTTCCCCCTTATCGAGGGGGGATTAATCCCCTCGTCTATGACTGACCGACGTGGTCCCGGGGGTATGACGTCACGCCCAGTCAGCGCTGGGTAGGGTATTAGGCCCAACCGTCCTATGACCTAAATACCAACGCCTCCCGGTACGCAAGGAAACACCCCCCCGCTCACGGCCGCAGCGTAATGGACTGGTTGCGCCGAGCGAAGCGAACTGCGGCGTGAGCCGTTTACCGAAGGGGCTAAACCAGATTCATATTCGTTGGCCGAATCGCGTCACGTACACTCAATTTGGAAACCTCTAAAGCGACCGAATGTGAAGAAGAAGACAAGGTAGGAAGAACAGGGATTTATAACTAATTATTATTATTGTACACAATCAAAAAAGAACCAAGGAGAAGGAAAGATAACGAAAGTAACTGGAAGAAGAAGAAGAAGAGGAAGACAGTGCAAATACTAGCTTATTCTATACAATCTTACTTAGACCCCAGGACAACATAAAAGACGGACGACAACAGACTTACACGGGGGATGAAGGCAGGAACGACTGGCAGGAGGTGGATGGCTGGACGGATGAGGTGGGATCTCAGGGCGGGCAGGATGCGGGTCCGGTTCGTGTGTGCTCGAGGTGAGCAGCCGCCGTTAAAGCTCAAAGCTGCGGTGGTTCAAGCTGCGATGGTTCAAGCTCCGGTGGTTCAAGCTGCGATGGTTCAAGCTGCGATGGTTCAAGCTGCGATGGTTCAAGCTGCCGTCTCTGCCACATCTGACGCATCCCTCTCATCTCTCTCCTCAGTCCTTCCGTACCCCCTTTTTATCAGGCGCGTCGCGATCAAGCCGCTGGCCTCTTAGGAACGCCCATCGGTGAGCTCGCCTCGGCCTCGATTGGTCGCGAGGGCTCACCGATCCCGCCCCTCGATGAGACGCTGGCAGGGCCACGCCTTGTTCCTGGCGCTTGGCTGACTCCTCCCACCTTCTTCCCCGAGGCTTGACCACGTGCGTAATGGCGGGAGAATGCAGTTGGCAATGAAGGCTGGCAATTGAAAGGGGATCTATCTTATTTGAATTCGATGCAACGCAATGAATTAGTGGACCACAGAGCCTTATACTGACATTTACTAAGGAGATAACTACTTAAAAGGGTATATGATTGGCTACGTGTATGCAATGGCTTAACTAAGGACGACCTTTGACCTTTACACTTGGAGGTATTTACAAGGAATATTTACAGCAAATTACACACACATTTCCCAAATCCTCAACACGGCACCCTCCTTCCTTATGGGACGACCCGGCCCGAAAACTTTAGTTTTAGTGTGACACGCAGGTGTAGTAACCCTCTACAATTAACCTGATCCTGAGTGCGCCAATTTTTAAACACAAATAAATATGTCCCGCTAATTGCGTTGCACCCTGCCTAACAGTTTCACACCCACAGCTAACCGAATTGCGGAATTATTTTCAAACTAAACATGAACGGTGGGGGAGCATTATTTACAGTGACATTATTTTGACTATTTTCAAAACTGCAACCCAGGACCTGTGATTTTTTCTTTCAGGGAAACAAAAAGAAATTCCTGTTGGGAGGGAGGAGACAGCATTGCATCGACGCACCAGCACCAATAAATAACAAAGCACCAATCATCAAAACTGCACCAATCAAGCACCATTTGGTGCAACAGTCACCAGTTCATAATAATGATACACCAAAAAAAACAACTGGTGGTGGTCTTCTTCTTCTCTGCTGGTCCGATGTTCTTCCTGATGTTTTCTCTACTTGCGGCCTATTTGGAAATAAAAGGGCACCAACGCGTCCACTTTTTATTTAGGGCCACAGGGGCCAACTAAGGGTGGTCCACCTGTTTGGCATAGGGGCCACCTTTACCCTGGGCCGCAAGTGAGATTACCTGGCCACCATGGCCGGTCCCCAAAACGTGGGGTCCATAAAGTGGTGCTTGGCCGCAAAACGGCGGTCCATAAGTGGTGCATCAATGCAAGCATGCTGGTTGCGGGGGTTCGGGTTCATGGACGCGACCTCCCCGCACACTCCTCTCAGTGCCCAGAGAACACAGTCCTCGGGTGGGAGACAGGGGAACAGAAGACAGGTGAGTAATGTGTCAGGGCACAAGGGTACACATCAAACAAGGTTATGCAGAATGAGGTGCGTACGGAGAGCGAAGTGAGAAAGCTCGTTCCTACCGTACGCCCCCCACATGTGACCTACACTACCCCCCCCCCCCCCACTTGCCCCTCCCCATATTTACAAAAACCTACACATTTACAAATTCGTCACGACCGTCACGTCTTCCCCATATCTCCCATATACCAAATTCGTCACCACAATCCCTCTGACCAAAATTTGCCATCACCAATTCATCATCAATCCTCATAAGGAGGAAGAGATGGAACATCAGCACAATGTCACACCCACGTCATGATGCGTCCCACAATCCAAAAATTTGCACAAAAATAATAAAACCAACAAACCATGGCATGGTGTGGAGCTTTGTCACCTTAGGTGAGTGGATGCAGATGGTGCAAGGAGATTCCAATCCTATCTACCTTCTAAATGACATTAACACACTTTACACTACCCGGGGTCTTTCCCTGCCAATCCATTGGCAATCTTACTCTATTGCGGTTTTAAGAACCAAATTCCCATTGACCAAACTGTGGTGCTTCATCAATTTGGGGTCTCACTCCCCCGATTCAACTCCCTGTGCCTTTGCACAATTTCAGGACTGGGTCGTGTGGCTCTCCCAGCAGGTCTACCCACCTGCACACCTCCACCACTGTAGTTGCCTCCGAGCTTACCTGCTCCTTAAACCTAACCTATCTAACTGGGGAAGGCCCTCCTTGGCGCTTACCCCACTCGGTGCCCTCTCTGGCACTGGGCTACCCGGGTCCATCCTCCGGATCCTCGGCCCCATCCACAACAACTCTACCGGCTCCCAGAGCCCACCTGCGGCCTCACCTGGCCGACATCCTAACAGTGGCGGAGTGCCCATTCAACTACACACACTAACAGGCCACACACCCAGCCATTTCCACGACACTAATGCACCCATTCAAACACCATTCTTCCACCACGCACCACAGATGCCAATATCCAACCACAATTTACCTACTCCCTCTACCTAACTCTTAAACTACCCTCCCCGGGTATTCGTGATGGGGTCCATCCTCCCCACACACACCTTCGCACCATCCACTCCACTCCACAGTTTCCACCATACTCACTCCATACCATCCATTCCATACTCCATATATTCCATACTCCATGTATTCCATACAACCATTCTCCATACACCTGTATTTGCACACCTGTGCCATCACACCTGGTGCCTCCTGCACCCTCCTTCCTCCAGGACCATTTGCTCCACACAACACTCAATCACCATTACTCACTCATACACCTGTTCACTTGCACACCTGTGCAATCACACACCTGGTGGCACTTGCACCCTCCTTCCTCCCAGGCTTCTTCATTCATTCCATACAATGCACAACTACAATTGTTCCTCATGCTGCTTCATACACTTTCGATCCTCAAACACACGGCATCATCTGATCTACTTGGTGCCCTGCTAAAACGCGCGCTTCCCCGTCGCCCCTTACATTATTGCGCTCCCTCGTCATTATCATCCAACTACCCTCTCTATGTCCCCGACTACCTGTCCTATGTTTCTACTTAAATCTACAGTTACCTATGGTCATTCTTTAGGTCCCTATACATTATCCAAACCCTCCCTCGGCGAGCTTACACTGCCAAACCCCATAAAACTATAGCTCCTTTGCCCCCGTTATGTGAGGGATGGTGGATTTGCCATCCCAACACATCGGGCATCTTCCACTATCACCCCCCCCCCCCCACCAGTCCTCTGACACTACGAGCCCCCGTCGCAAGAGGTACTGGGTCCTGCCTCGGCATCTAGAGCCGAGGCGATCCACGAGGGCGCCTGCTCGCCGGCATACGGTCTTATTCGGTCGGCATGGACGATCCGAGGGAGGGCCCGTGGCCCCATTTTGATCTTAACGACCACGTCACAGACTTGCGACAGGACGACTCCCGGGCCTTACCAGGGGTAGGTGAGTTTGGGGCACCTACCCTTCCGCCTCCGGGGATTAAAGAAACAAATCTTCATCCCCGGAGCGTACTGACTCCCCTGGCTCTGGTGGTCGTACCTGCGCTTCATCTTGGCCCCCGCCAGATGGAGCTGGCGGCAGGCGAAGGCATGGACCCTCTCCATGCCTTCCTCTAAGTGACATGCGTAACCTTCCCTCGGTGGGATATCTGTGGTCTCTGGCACGGGACCGCATAGCAAGTCGGCGGGAGCCCGCAACTCCCGCCCATACATAAGCAACGCTGGACTGCATGCGGTGGCTCCGTACTGGCTAGTTCGGTAGGCCATTAACAAGTACGGGAGATGTTCGTCCCAGTCATCCTGACGGGTGGTGGTGAACAATGCCAGTTGTTGGATCAATGTTCGATTGAATCTTTCCACCATCCCGTCAGATTGTGGCCGCAAGGGCGTGGTCCGTGTTTTCCGAATTGACAAGAGTCTGCACACATCTTTTAGCAATTGACTTTCAAAATTTCGACCCTGGTCGGTGTGCAGCTCCTGTGGAATCCCGTGCCGACATACAAATCCTTCCACGAAGGCCTGCGCTACAACTCCAGCTTCTTGGTTGGGGAGGGCGTAGGCCTCCGGCCACTTGCTGAAATAGTCCATTACAACGAGGATGTACTTATTACCTTGGTGGGTGCGGGGTAGTGGTCCTAGAATATCCATAGCCAGCCGCTCAAGGGGGGCCCCCACCTGGTGTAATTGAAGGGGGGCCCTCAGCCTCCGTGCTGGTCCCTTTTTGGCAGAACAGGCGTCGCATCTCCGACACCAGTCCTGGATGTCGCGCCCCATATTAACCCAATAGAACCTCCGGCGGACCCGAGGTGTTGTCTTTGTCCTGCCCAAATGGCCGCCGGAGCGGGTACCATGCACCTGTTGTAATATGACGTTCTTAAATTTGTCAGGGACTATCACCAGCCAGGAAGTTCTTTCAGAGGGAACCTCCACCCACTTGCGATATAAGATGTTATCCTTCAATTCCAGGGTTTTCCACTGAGCCCAATACGCCTTGGTTTGCGCCCCGAGGGGGGAGACCTCTTCCCCCTTTGGTCTTTGCCCCAATTTGACCCATTTGAACACCGGTCCCAGGACGGGATCCTCCTGCTGGGCCATGCTCCATGCCAAATTTCCAAATTCTTCATCCGCGGGTAGTGGCAAAATTGGCCCTCTCACCCGGGTTGCCCGGCATGTTCTAGTTTCCCGGGCCCTGGCGGGGGGGTGTCTGAGGTCGGCTAGGCCGATCGATACGGGGTGGAGTTGAGGGCATCGGCTGGCGGGGACCGTCCCGGCGCGGAGCTCGACCCTCCCACGCACGGTGACCCAGCCGAGCACAATTATAGCACCTCACCTGGTAAGGTGCTTGCCTCCGGTATTCCAAATTTCCCCCCCAGAATGTCCGAATTGGTGTACTTTGCCGTGGACTACCAGGTGCCACCGCTGGAGCCGCCTGCCATGGTCCAGGTCCCGCCAGGCGCCGATCCACCAGCCTCCGGACCATGCTCTCCAGGTCGGGGCCCCCTAGGGGGCCCGACCCCCATTACGGCCCCTACCTGACGCACCGCCACTGCGTGGCACTCGCCTCCCCGGGCCAGGGGCCTCGCTGCTTCCCAACGGGCTGCAGCATCGGCCGCCTGGCTCATGGTCTGCGGGCGCCACATGGTGAGCTGTTGTCGGAGCTCCAGATCCGGAAGAGCCTGGATAAAGTGATCCAGCGCCAGGCTTTCCTGGGAACTCGCTGCCATGTCTGCGTGTGCGATTCCGACTGCGCGGCGAATGTCATGGGCAAGTTCCCCGATGGTCTCCTGGGGCTTGCATTTGCGCTGAGCAAGCTGAGCTTTAACAAGCTCGCTTTGCTGTTCAATGCCGAAACGATTAATTAAGGCCACACGGAGAGCTGGCAGGGTGAGAGCACCCGGTGGTAAAGCTGTCAGCACCTCCGCCGCCGCACCGCGCAGTGCTCCCACAAGGTGTACTCCAACTTCGTCCGGATTCCAACCATTGCCTTTACACACGTACTCAAACTGCGCCAGGTACGCCCTCAGATCACTCTTGTCATCATATGGCGCGAGTGGGACCTTGTGGGCGCCCGAAGGCCGGACCCCGTGCATCACTCCTTGCAGGATCAGCGCGGGACCGAACCGTTCGGGCTCCCACAGTACACTATTCCCGGGGGGCTCCCTCAATTTCTTCCTCTAATGCTACCTTGGTCGTTTCTATGTGCGTCCTCACCTCCCGTTCTTTCGTCTCCATTGCCTCTGTCACCTCGTCCAACCTCTTCGTCAACCCCTCATGTACCATCTGACATTCCTTCTTCGTCGCTACCAGTTCCTTTTTTATGTCTTTCTGCGTCGCCTTTAACCCCCCGATTACCGCAGTGTTCTTCTCCACTTGATCCACTAATTCCTTTTGTCCCACCGTCAGCTGCTCTACTCCCCTCGTCAGATCCTCTATGCCCCCCTGTAACCTAGCCGTACTATTTCTCACCTCTTTCTCCATACGCTCCTCACCTCGCTTTACCTCCTCGCGTACCCCCGCGACCTCTTCGCCCACACCCCGTCTGATCTCCTCCCCCATTTCTCCCATCTCTTTGGTAGATGCTGCCGCCATCTGTTCCAAATCATTCCTCTGGGAATCCAATTTGGTTTCTAACCCGATTTTCACCTCCTCTATCTGCTCTCCCATTTGTTTAATTTCCCGGGTGGATTGCTCCCCTATTTCCCTCAATTAGCCTTCCATGGTGTTTTCTAGCCCCGTTAACCCATTCTTCACCGCCTCCATCTGGTTCTCCTGGGCAGCCATTCTATTTTCCAACCCCGTAAACCCCTCCTTCATTTCCCAAATTTGATTATCCATGTCCTCTAGTTGGCCCCCCAATTTACCTTCGAGCCCCCCAATTTGGCTTTCCAATCCCCCAAATTTACTGTCTAAACCCTCAAATTTATTGTCTAGCCGTTCACTGGTACCCCTTGCTTTGTCCCTCATTGCTCCCATTTGGCCCCCCAGCTGCTGACTGGTACCCCTCGCTTCGTCCCTCATTCTGCTTTCCATCCCTTTGAAATTATCGTCTGTCTTTACCATAAAGGCTATCATCTGTTTCATAAACAGGTCCAAATTCATTGGTGGCGCGGGCTCAGCTGCCGCAACCACGTGCGAGCCGCCATTTTGTGCCTCTACAACCACGTGCGTCAGGGCGCCATCTTGTGCACATGATACCCCCGCAACCACATCTTCATTGTTCTCCTCCTCCCTCTCCTCCATATACATTTCCCTGGGGTCCTGGGTCGCTTCTAACCCCTCTTCTAATTCCCCCACCGGCATCCGGCCGCCTTGATCATCCATGGCACGATTTCAAATTTGGATATAAACTACAATTTTGGCCACTCGTAATTTGAGTGCGTTAAACGCACTTCGGGACCGAATCCCACACTCCTGGCACCAATTGTTACGGAATCCAACGTCGGCCTCTTTCCCCCTTATCGAGGGGGGATTAATCCCCTCGTCTATGACTGACCGACGTGGTCCCGGGGGTATGACGTCACGCCCGGTCAGCGCTGGGTAGGGTATTAGGCCCAACCGTCCTATGACCTAAATACCAGCGCCTCCCGGTACGCAAGGAAACACCCCCCCCCCCCCCGCTCACGGCCGCAGCGTAATGGACTGGTTGCGCCGAGCGAAGCGAACTGCGGCGTGAGCCGTTTATCGAAGGGGCTAAACCCGATTCATATTCGTTGGCCGAATCGCGCCACGTACACTCAATTTGGAAACCTCTAAAGCGACCGAATGTGAAGAAGAAGACAAGGTAGGAAGAACAGGGATTTATTACTAATTATTATTATTGTACACAATCAAAAAAGAATCAAGGAGAAGGAAAGATAACGAAAGTAACTGGAAGAAGAAGAAGAGGAAGACACAGTGCAAATACTAGCTTATTCTACACAATCTTACTTAGACCCCAGGACAACATAAAAGACGGACGACAATCAGACTTACACGGGGGATGAAGGCAGGAACGACTGGCAGGAGGTGGATGGCTGGACGGATGAGGTGGGATCTCAGGGCGGGCAGGATGCGGGTCCGGTTCGTGTGTGCTCGAGGTGAGCTGCCGCCGTTAAAGCTCAAAGCTGCGGTGGTTCAAGCTGCGATGGTTCAAGCTCCGGTGGTTCAAGCTGCGATGGTTCAAGCTGCGATGGTTCAAGCTGCGATGGTTCAAGCTGCCGTCTCTGCCGCATCTGACGCATCCCTCTCATCTCTCTCCGCAGTCCTTCCGTACCCCCTTTTTATCAGGCGCGTCGCGATCAAGCCGCCGGCCTCTTAGGAACGCCCATCGGTGAGCTCGCCTCGGCCTCGATTGGTCGCGAGGGCTAACCGATCCCGCCCCTCGATGAGACGCTGGCAGGGCCACGCCTTGTTCCTGGCGCTTGGCTGACTCCTCCCACCTTCTTCCCCGAGGCTTGACCACGTGCGTAATGGCGGGCGAATGCAGTTGGCAATGAAGGCTGGCAATTGAAAGGGGATCTATCTTATTTGAATTCGATGCAACGCAATGAATTAGTGGACCACAGAGCCTTATACTGACATTTACTAAGGAGATAACTACTTAAAAGGGTATATGATTGGCTACGTGTATGCGATGGCTTAACTAAGGACGACCTTTGACCTTTACACTTGGAGGTATTTACAAGGAATATTTACAGCAAATTACACACACAGTTCCCAAATCCTCAACAATAAACATATACAAGTATATACAAGTGAAATATACATATAGTATATACATATATACGTACAAGTGAAAACATATACAGTAGAAGTGGACATGGACGCACCCACATGCATTGCAAAGGTCTTGCATCTCCTTCAGAGTGAGACCAACAACAGAAACTACCACGTGGAGCTCTTATAGACCTGCGACATCGCAGGTAAAAATTGCTAGTTCCCTGATTTTAAAAATAGGCTAATTAAGACGATTATCTTGCACGTGCTCAATCAATGGTAGCTTTACAGTTTCCTTGAGTAGTTGTTCAACAATGTCAACATTTATCTCCCTCCAGCACAATGATCTAAATTATTTGGGTCCTGGAGTGACAATATTGTCAGGTTCACTATGTTAACAAATATAATTTCGTTCAAATTTTTGGAGATTAGCAAACTATACATTTTTGGAATATTCAGAGCATGAGGAATCCAAAAATTAATGTTGGTATTTGTGTAGACACCTTTGCGAAAATGACACTCAGGACCAATGACACTCAGGAAAATGACATTTTATATCTCGCGAGATCTTGCCGGGGCGGTCACGGTTTTTCAAAGCTGTTCCACGATCTTCACGCACGCTCGAAGTTCAGTAATTGTCACAATTCTATCTTTGTCGAAACTGTATTTATCTTACGTGTGTGTACCTTTTGTGTGTCCCTCGGGAGATTCTCGGTGTTAATCTTTCATACCTGGATAAAATAGTCGAGTATTTTGTGCCGTGCGGCCTCGTTCAAGTAGTTCAAGCTTCCGACCTTGAGGCTTCGTTCTCTCCGGGCATCCAAAGCGAAGTTATTTTTTCATTCGTGTTTGTCAAATTTCAACTCGTTATTTTATCGTCTATGCGTTATTGTACACCGCACCTTTTTTTTTTTTTTTCTTTTTTTTTTGTATACTGAATCGAGGCTCGTGAAAGAACTAACATTTATTTCACTAACAAAACAACCAGACAAACAAAATATACAAAAAGAGGGAGCGGAAGACAAGATGGGGAGAGAAGGAGAAGCACACAACCACAGCATTTGAGAGCAGGGAGAGGTGTGGGAGGGAGAGGGCTTGGGGGGAGGAGGCGTGGGAAGGGGGGGGAGAGGTATAAAACACTAGGGGACCAAAATTAGCGGGGGTAGAAAAGATCAAGGTTTTGGATGGGGGAGGATAAGAGATGGTGGTGAACAGCTGTTTTAAAGACCTGGAGGGTGGAGTGAGATTGAAGAGAGTGAGGGAGTTTGTTCCAGAGGCGGGAGAAAAGAGGAATGAAGGAGTGAAGGTGAGCAGAAAGTCTTGATTTTGGCAGTTTAACCATAAGAGGGTTACAGGCAGATCTTGTGCGACCTGTAGGAATATTTGGGGGACAGAGCCCAGAGAGAGCTGGGGGGGCAAGGCCAGAGAGGAGTCGGTAGAAGACGGAAAGACCACCAACCTGCCTGCGGTGAGTGAGTGAAAGGCCCTTGGAGTTAGCTTCATCGCGGGAGATTCCAATGATTCTGAACGCTTTGGTTTCAACAGCGTGAAGACGAGCTAGGTGTGAGGCAGGAGCACCAGACCAGAGGGGAGAGCAGTATTCCATAGAGCTGCGGATGAAAGCCTTGTATGTGGTGAGGAGCTCAGGTGTGCCAAGGAAGGACTTCGCACGACGGAGGATGCCCAGTCGGCGACTGGCTTTGGAGGCCAGATTTGAAATGTGGTTTTCCCAGGAAAGATCATGGCAAATAGTGAGACCCAAAAGCTTGAGTGACAGAACTTCTTGGAGAGGATTATTCAGAAAGTGGATGGGAGGGTTGTCCAGTCGGTCTTTTCGGAGAGACATCGTAAGAGTGTGAGATTTATCAGGATTGAAAGACATGTTCCATTTGGATGCCCAGTCTGTGATTTTGTTCAGGTCTGCAGAGAGTGAGGAGGCTGCAGACTGCCGATCTGAGGGATGAGGAATGGAGCGACAGAGAGTAGAGTCGTCAGCAAAGAGATAGAGAGGATTTTCAAGAGAGTCAGAGAGATCATTGATGAAGACCAGAAAAAGCACAGGGCCCAGAACACTACCTTGGGGAACTCCAGCCTGAACAGGAAGAGGAGATGAGAGAAACCCATTCAGGGCCACACGTTGACTACGACCAGAGAGGAAGTCCGCCAGCCATGCGTGGAGATTTCCTTGGATACCAAAGGAGGAGAGTTTGGTGAGCGGAGCAGGGTGCCAGACTGTATCGAAGGCATGTGAAATGTCAAGGGAGACAGCTCTAATTTCCTATTTGGCGTTGAGGACCTCCATCCATTGTTGAGAAAGCAGAAGCAGCATGTCCAGAGTAGAGTGACCAGGTCTGAAACCAAATTGATGATCAGAGATCAAGCCATTGGAGAAGAGGAAAGATTTCATATCTGAAGCAATGATGGATTCCATGACTTTGCTGATAATTGGGAGAAGGCTGATTGGTCTGTAGTTGCTAGGATCTGTTTTTGCACCTTTTTTGTGCAAAGCAGTGATGTTGGCTGATGTCCAAGCAGATGGCAGATGGCCTTGAGCAAAAGAGGGTGAAGAGAACAGAAAGAGGGAGTGAAAGAGCGGAAGAACATGATTTTAGGACCCGTGGGCTGATGCCGTCAGGACCAGTTGCAGAATCAGAGTCGAGGGTTGACAGAAACTTTTCCACCTTGTCAGGAGGAAAGGACACAGAGTCCAGGAGCAGCTGGGTACGACGGTATGGTGGGTACAGAGAGGGATGGGTTTGGGACACAAGATTTAGAGGCAAACACAGAGTTGAGGCATTCAGCTTTTTCACGTGCGGAGTCAGCCGTTAAGCCGTTTGAGGTGAGGGAGGGGATGGAGGGGGAACAAACACCAGAAACAGATTTGACCAGACGCCACCAGGATTTGGAAGAGGGAGACAGATAAGAGAGTTCGGTCTTGAGAACGGTGAGATATTGTTTCCTGGCTCTCCTGAGGGTGGATGGACACACACTTGTTTCGGGCTTTGTGAAAGGATACGTGTGTGTACGGCACCTTCTGACCATTAACTCAGCCTGGAGATGGCTTTCCTATGCCATCTCCAGGCATTGCAAATCGTCATTGCTGGGCACCGAAGGGGGCTCGGCAGTGACGCACGCTGAAACGGAGTACTCAGTTTTCACTCTCGTTGTTTGTTTTCTTGTTTTCTTGATTGTCCGGACGATATCTCAGCCATCCTTTGAGCTAGGAAGCTGAAATTTCGGCACAATAGTGAGCAAGTCCTTTGCAAAAACTGTATTTTTGGTTTTTTGATTAATCAATAAATTGAGGAGTTATTTAATTATTAGCGATTAATTAAGTACTTATTTAATTAATTAAATTTCCTTTCTCTTTTGACCATTAACTCAGGCACCTTTTGAGTTAGGAAGCTGATATTTGGACATGCCAATGACCAGGTGATTTGGCTGCAAAGGCTATTTTTGATTTATTAATTAATCAATTAATCGATGAATTATTTAATTATTTGATTAATGACAATTTTTTTTTTTTTTTTTTAAGTTACAGATTCTGATGAAATGGTGGTGGTTTATGTGTTCTCTGACCAAATTGATTAGTAATTTAATTTTTTTATGATTATTATTTATTTATTTTCATTATTAATCATTTATTTATTTTCTTTCTCATTTGGCCAATATCTCAGGCACCTTTTGAGCTCAGAAGCTAATATTTGGACATGAGTGACCAAGTGATGTGGCTATCAAGGATATTTTTGATTTATTGATTAATCAATCGATTAATTATTTAATTATTCGATTAATTACTAAAAAAAAAAAAAATTTTCCAGTTACAGATTCTGATGAAATGGTGGTGGTTTATGTGTTCTGTGACCGAATTGATTAATAATTTAATTTTTTAATGATTATTTATTTATTTTCATTATTAATCATTCATTTATTTTCTTTCTCATTTGGCCAATATCTCAGGCACCTTTTGAGCTGGGAAGCTAATATTTGGACATGACAGTGACCAAGTTTCAGCCTGGAGATGGCTTTCTTATGCCATCTCCAGGCATTGCAAATCGTCATTGCTGGGCACCGAAGGGGGCTCGGCAGTGACGCACGCTGAAACGGAGTACTCAGTTTTCACTCTCGTTGTTTGTTTTCTTGTTTTCTTGATTGTCCGGACGATATCTCAGCCATCCTTTGAGCTCATATATTATAACACCCTTTTCTTCTTTTCCTACAAAAGGATGCTTTCGTCTTGCTCACCAAATCTATTCATTCCAAAAAATATATATAATACCATCTCTTACAGTTCCTCCTTTCTACATTCCCTAAACTATCCAGAACTCCACCCCTCCTCCAGTGTCCTCAAACGTATTTTTGACTCGAAGGTCTCAAACTCATTTTGCTAAAAATGTTCGTTTCCCATGAATCGTACACTTTTCAAAATCCAATCTCACCCCTCCCCTCCAAATCCTCCCCATCACCCATCCCTTTCAAATCTCCCCCCTTGCCCCTTCCCTCCCCTCCCTCCTAAACTCCCCCCACACCCCTCCCCTCCGAGACTCTCCCTCGCTCCTCCCCTCCTAGACTCCCCTCTCACCCCTCCTCCTCAAAGCATCCTCCCTGCTTCTTCCCCCTTCCAACTTTCACCTTCATCTCCCCAAACCTTCTGCCTCGCTCTTCCCCCTCCTCAAATAACACCTCACTGTTCCTCACCCAATCTCCATCAAACCTTTTGTCCGCCCCATTCTTCCCTTTCTCCAAGCTATTCTGAAATCTCTGAAATCTCTGACACACCTTCAACAGCTCTCCCTACCTCTTCCTCCTCTTCCACATCTTACCCTACCCCTCCCCCCCCCCCCTGTTCTGGACCCGATGCTCCCCCTTCCTCTTCATTAACGGTATGGACCTCAAACATCCGGGGCCTTCGCTCAAACTTGACTGACCTCTCCATACAGGTTGCTTCTGATAAACCAGATGTGATCTGCTTAACAGAAACTTTCCTCCTTCATGATGCCTCTGATGCCTTGGTATCTCTCCCAGGTTACTCCCTCCTCCGGTATGATAGACCTGAGCCTCGTCCTGGAGGTGGGGTTGCTATCTTTATAAAAAACTCTCTTCCTCACTCGCCCTCCACTGCCCTCTCTCCACTGCCCTCTCTCCACCTCACCCCCAGGAATACCTTTGGCTACGGCTTCCCCTTCGCTCCCACCTTTTGTTCATATGTGTGTTGTACCGTCCACCAAACAGCGATGACTCCATCTACATCTCACTGTCTGATAATATGGACCAACTTCTATCTACCCATCCCAACTCTCTCTTCCTCATATGTGGTGATTTCAATTGTCACCATGCCAGTTGGCTGGGGGTGGGTACCTCTCTCACCAGCCATGGCTCTTCAGCAAAGGACTTCTGCGACTCACTGGGACTGACACAATCTGTCAATTTCCCGACCCGGATCTCAGTCAACGGAGCATCTTCTCTTCTGGATTTGGTTATGACAAACTTCCCTGAAAATGTCTGCTGCTCTTCTTCTGCTCCAATCGGCTCATCTGATCATGTGCTTGTCAAAGTGGACATCTCTCTGACCATTCTCAGAGAGCCTCCTCAGCGTCTACGAGTCTGGCATTTCACTCAGGCCAACTGGCACGGTCTTCAAGCAGCCATCAATCATCTGGACTGGTCTCCCATCTCTACCGCCTCTGACATCAACTCATCCTGGGAATTCTTTCAAAGTAAATTGCTCTCTCTCATGCACAGATTTATACCATCTCGTCTTCAGTTATCATACCCTTCCTCCCGTCCATGGTACACGGAATCTTGTGGTGAGGCTGTTGCCCTGAAACAACTTGCTTTCGTCTCCTGGAAAGCAAATCCAACGGAAGGAAATCTCATTTCCTTTCACAAAGCCCGAAACAAGTGTGTGTCCACCCTCAGGAGAGCCAGGAAACAATATCTCACCATTCTCAAGACCGAACTCTCTTATCTGTCTCCCTCTTCCAAATCCTGGTGGCGTCTGGTCAAATCTGTTTCTGGTGTTTGTTCCCCCTCCATCACCTCCCTCACCTCAAACGGCTTAACGGCTGACTCCGCACGTGAAAAAGCTGAATGCCTCAACTCTGTGTTTGCCTCTAAATCTTGTGTCCCAAACCCATCCCTCTCTGTACCCACCGTACCCAGTCGTACCCAGCTGCTCCTGGACTCTGTGTCCTTTCCTCCTGACAAGGTGGAAAAGTTTCTGTCAACCCTCGACTCTGATTCTGCAACTGGTCCTGACGGCATCAGCCCACGGGTCCTAAAATCATGTTCTTCTGCTCTTTCACTCCCTCTTTCTGTTCTCTTCACCCTCTCTTTTGCTCAAGGTCATCTGCCATCTGCTTGGAAATCAGCCAACATCACCGGTTTGCACAAAAAAGGTGCAAAAACAGATCCCAGCAACTACAGACCAATCAGCCTTCTCCCAATTATCAGCAAAGTCATGGAATCCATCATTGCTTCAGATATTAAATCTTTCCTCTTCTCCAATGGCTTGATCTCTGATCATCAATTTGGTTTCAGACCTGGTCACTCTACTCTGGACATGCTGCTTCTGCTTTCTCAACAATGGATGGAGGTCCTCAACACCAAACAGGAAATTAGAGCTGTCTCCCTTGACATTTCACGTGCCTTCGATACGGTCTGGCACCCTGCTCTGCTCACCAAACTCTCCTCCTTTGGTATCCATGGAAATCTCCATGCATGGCTGGCGGACTTCCTCTCTGGTCGTAGTCAACGTGTGGCCCTGAATGGGTTTCTCTCATCTCCTCCTCCTGTTCAGGCTGGAGTTCCCCAAGGTAGTGTTCTGGGCCCTGTGCTTTTTCTGGTCTTCATCAATGATCTCTCTGACTCTCTTGAAAATCCTCTCTATCTCTTGGCTGACGACTCTACTCTCTGTCGCTCCATTCCTCATCCCTCAGATCGGCAGTCTGCAGCCTCCTCACTCTCTGCAGACCTGGACAAAATCACAGACTGGTCAAACAAGTGGAACATGTCTTTCAATCCTGACAAATCTCACACTCTTACAATGTCTCTCCGAAAGGACCGAAAGGACCTTATGGACAAACCTCCCATCTACTTTCTCAACAATCCTCTCCAAGAAGTTCTGTCGCTCAAGCTTTTGGGTCTCACTATCTGCCATGATCTTTCTTGGGAAAACCACATTTCCAAGCTGGCCTCCAAAGCCAGTCGTCGACTGGGCATCCTCCGTCGTGCGAAGTCCTTCCTTGGCACACCTGAGCTCCTCACCACATACAAGGCTTTCATCCGCAGCTCAATGGAATACTGTTCCCCCCTCTGGGCTGGTGCTCCTGCCTCACACCTTGCTCGGCTTCACGCTGTTGAGGCCAAAGCTTTCAGAATCATTGGAATCTCCTGCGATGTAGTCAACACCGAGGGCCTTTCACTCACTCACCGCAGGCAGGTTGGTGGTCTTTCTGTCTTCTACCGACTCCTCTCCGGCCTTGCTCCCCCAGCTCTCTCTGTGCTCTGTCCCCCCAATATTCCTTCAGGTCACACAAGATCTGCCTGCAACCCTCTTATGGTTAAACTGCCAAAGTCTAGGCTCTCTGCTCACCTTCACTCTTTCATTCCCCTTTTCTCCCGCCTCTGGAACAAACTCCCCCACTCCCTTCAATCCCACTCCTCCCTCCAGGTCTTTAAAACAGCTGTTCACCACCATCTCTTATCTTCCCCCATCGAAAACCTTGATCTCTCCTACCCCCGGTAATTCACCCCAGAGTCCTTGCAGTGTTCATATGTTTTATTCCTCTCCCACCTCCCCCCAAGTCCTCCCGATGTCCCTGCTCTCAAATGTTGTGTTTGTGTCCTTCCCCCTCTTCCCCCTCTCTTTTGTGTCCTTCCCCCTCTCTCCCCATCTTGTCTGCCGCTCCCCTTGTTTTTTGTGTTTTGTGTGTCGGTTTGTCTTTTTGTGTGATTAATGTTAGCTCTTTCACGAGCCTCGATCTTGTATACAAAAAAAAAAAAATAAGTGTTGTGGCTATCAAGGATATTTTTGATTTATTGATTAATCATTTAATCGCGTAATTATTTATTGATTAATTATTTATTGATTAATCAATTAATTATTTAAAATTTTTATTAATGACTTCTTTAATTAAATTTCTAAAAGATACGTCTTCGGATGAAGCACAAGTGGTTTAGTTATGCTATTAGCCAATTGATTAAGAAAATATTTTGTGATAATCTTTTATTGATTTTAATTATACAATTAATTGATCAATTAGCATACACCTCTCCCTCCCAATGCAGCCTCTATGAGCTGCACTGCGGTATTGCCGGGCGCCGGAGGCGCCCCGGCAATGCCGCGTTGCAGGATATTTAATTATTTGGCAAGGGGGCGGTGTACTTTGAATGTATCTGTACTTGTTGTTTGTTTATAGTTAGTTTTGGTTTGAATTTCCTGTAACTCGTAATTCATTAATCGTGTTCTGCTCCGCGTGTGCGGCCTTGTACCCCCGTTGGTGTTTGTTAACTTAAGTCCGCTACATCGTGTTTTGCTTGGCTCTTAGTTTTTTCCCTTCTACTCCGAACATAATACTCTTTGTCTAACGTTTTAAATTCCCACCCCCCCCCCCCCCAAAAAAAAACAAAAAAAAAAAACATTTATTTTCCTTTCTCCACGTGTGCTGTTGTCTCATCCTGTACTTCTGTCCAGGTGTGCTGTTCGCCCCGCCCCCATTATCTCCTTGCCATCCACCTTTTGCCCTGTTCACTTGATTCGTGGTCCCTCTCGGCCCTCCCACCATTGGTTTTTTGTGCATATAAGATTGTTCACGGTTCTGTTAAATATTATTTAAATATGTTTAAACTTTCCCCTTCAGTGTTTTATTCAGTGGTATATTACAACACGCTGTTTTTCTTCCTATTTAAAAGGCTTTTTTCAATTTCCTCTCCAACTCATGACACGTCAAAAAAAAAAATTCAATCTCTTATACGTCTCCCTCACTACATGTTCTAAATTCACATTCATTCCACCCCTCCTCCATCGTTCTGAATCGGATTGCTAACTTGAAAATCACAACAAACCCAATTTGTTATCAATGTTCGTCTTTCATTAATCATCCACTTTCTAAACTCCCCTCTTGCCCCTCCCCTCCAAATCCCCCGCCCTTGCACCAACACTCCTAAACTCCCCCCTTGCCCCTCCACTCCTAAACTCCCCCCTTGCCCCTCCACTCCTAAACTCCCCCCTTGCCCCTCCACTCCTGAACTCCCCCCTTGCCCTTCCCCTCCTAAACTCCCCCCTTGCCCCTCCCCTCCAAATCCCCCCCCTTGCCCCTACACTCCTAAACTCCCCCCTTGCCCCTCCACTCCTAAACTCCCCCCTTGCCCCTCCCCTCCTAAACTCCCCCTCACTCCTCCCCTTCAAAACTACCCCCCCCAACCCCTCCCATTCAAATCGCCCCCCAAACCATTCCTCTCCAATTCTCCCTCCTCCCCCCCTCCTCCTCAAAGCTGCCTCCTCCCCACTTCGTCTCCCTTATATCTCTTACCTCCACCTCCCCCAACCTTCTACTTTCCTCTGCCCCCCCTCAAACAACCCCTCACTGTGCCTCATCCCATCACCATCAAACCTTTCGTCCTCCTCATCCTTCCCTTTCTTGTAACTCTTCTGTAATCTCTGACACACTATCAACTGCTCTTCCTACCTCCCCCTCTCATCCTTAATCTTACCCTACCCTTCCCCTCCCCTGTCCTGTACCCGATGCTCCCCCTCTCTCTTCATTAATGGTATGGACCTCAAACATCCGGGGCCTTCGCTCAAACCTGGCTGATCTCTCCATACAGGTTGCTTCTTACAATCCAGACTTGATCTGCTGAACAGAGACTTTCCTCCTTCAAGATGTCTCTGATTCCTTAATATCTCTTCCTGGTTACTCCCTCCTCCGGTATGATAGACCTGAGCCTCGTCCTGGTGGTGGGGTGGCTATCTTTATCAAAAACTCTCTTCCTCACTCTCCTTGCACTGCCCTCTCTCCTCCTCACCCCCAGAAGTACCTCTGGCTACGGCTTCCTCTCCGCTCCCACCTTTTGTTCATATGTGTTCTGTACCGTCCTCCAAACAGTGATGACTCCATTTACATTTCACTGTCTGACAACATGGATCAACTTCGATCCACTCATCCCAACTCTCTCTTCCTCATATGTGGTGACTTCAACTGTCATCATGCCAGCTGGTTGGGTGTGGGTTCCTCTCTCACCAGTCATGGCACCTCAGCAAAGGACTTCTGTGACACTGGGATTGACACAATCTGTCAATTTCCTGACCCGGATCTCAGCCAATGGAGTATCTTCTCTTCTAGACTTGTTATGACAAACTTCCCTGCTAATGTCTGCTGCGCTTCTTCTGCTCCAATCGGTTCTTCTGATCATGTACTTGTTAAAGTGGACATCTCTCTGGCCATTCTCAGAGAGCCTCCTCAGCGTCGACGAGTCTGGCATTTCACTGAGGCCGACGGGGACGGTCTTCAAGCAGCCATCAATCATCTGGATTGGTCTCCCATCTCCACTGCCTCTAACATCAATTTTTCCTGGGAATTCTTCCAAAGCAAACTGCTCTCTCTCTCTCTCTCTCTCTCTCTCTCTCTCTCTCTCTCTCTCTCTCTCTCTCTCTCTCTCTCTCTCTCTCTCTCACTCTCACTCTCACTCTCACTCTCACTCTCACTCTCACTCTCTCTCTCTCACTCTCTCTCACTCTCGCTCACTCTCTCACTCTCACAGATTTATCCCAACTCCTCTTCAGTTGTCTTACCCTTCCTCCCATCCATGATGCACTGAATCTTGTGGTGAGGCAGTTGCCCTGAAACAACTTGCCTTTGCCTCTTGGAAGGCTAATCCAACTGAAGGCAATCTCAGTTCCTTCCACCAAGCTCGGAACAAGTGTGTGTCTACCCTCAAGAGTGCCAGGAAGCACTATCTCTCCACACTCAAGAATGAACTCTCAAACCTGTCTCCTTCCTCCAAATCCTGGTGGCATCTGGTCAAATCCGTTTCTGGTGTTTGTTCCCCCTCCATCCCCTCCCTTACCTCAAATGGCTACACAGTTGACATCGCACGTGACAAAGCCGAATGCCTCAACTCTGTGTTTGCCTCAAAATCTTGTGTCCCAAACCCATCTCTCTCTGTTCCCACCTTTCCCAGTCGAACCCAACTGCTCCTGGACTCTGTGTCCTTCTCTCCTGACAAGGTGGAGGAGTTTTTGTCAAACCTTGACTCTGATTCTGCAACTGGACCAGACGGAATCAGCCCACGGGTCCTAAAATCCTGCTCTGCTGCGCTATTACTCCCTCTCTCTGTTCTCTTCACCCTCTCTTTTGCTCAAGGTCATCTGCCATCAGCTTGGAAATCAGCTAACATCACCGCTTTACACAAAAAAGGTGCAAAAACAGATCCTTGCAACTGCAGACCAATCAGCCTGCTCCCAATTATCAGCAAAGTCATGGAATCCATCATTGCTTCGGATATGAAATCTTTCCTCTTCTCTAATGGCTTGATCTCTGATCATCAATTTGGTTTCAGACCAGGTCACTCTACTCTGGACATGTTGCTTCTGCTGTCTCAACAATGGATGGAGGTCCTCAATGCCAAACAGGAAATCAGAGCTGTCTCCCTTGACATATCACGTGCCTTTGATACGGTCTGGCACCCAGCGCTGCTCACCAAACTCTCCTCCTATGGTATCCATGGAAATCTCCATGCATGGCTTGCGGACTTCCTCTCTGGTCGTAGTCAACATGTGACCCTGAATGGGTTTCTCTCATCTCCTCTTCCTGTTCAGGCTGGAGTTCCACAAAGCAGTGTTCTGGGCCCTGTGCTTTTTCTGGTCTTTATCAATGATCTCTCCGACTCTCTGGAAAATCCTCTCTATCTCTTTGCTGATGACTCCACTCTCTGCCGCGCCATTCCTCATCCCTCAGATCGGCAGTCTGCAGCCTCCTCACTCTCTGAAGACCTGGACAAAATCACAGACTGGTCAAACAAGTGGAACATGTCTTTCAATCCTGACAAATCTCACTCTCTTACTATGTCTCTCCGAAAAGATCGACTGGACAACCCTCCCATCTACTTTCTCAACAATCCTCTCCAAGAAGTTCTGTCGCTCAAGCTTTTGGGTCTCACTATCTGCCAAGATCTTTCTTGGGAAAACCACATTTCCAAACTGGCCTCCAAAGACAGTCGCCGACTGGGCATCCTCCGTCGTGCGAAGTCCTTCCTCGGCACACCTGAGCTCCTCACCACATACAAGGCTTTCATCCGCAGCTCAATGGAATACTGTTCTCCCCTATGGGCCGGTGCTCCTGCCTGACACCTAGCTCGGCTTCACACTGTTGAAACCAAAGCTTTCAGAATCATTGGAATCTCCCGCGATGGAGCTATCTCTGAGGGCCTTTCACTCACTCACCGCAGGCAGGTTGGTGGTCTTTCTGTCTTCTACCGACTCCTCTCCGGCCTTGCTCCCCATCTCTCTCTGTGCTCTGTCCCCCAAATATTCCCACAGGTCGCACAAGATCTGCCAGCAACCCTCTTATATGGTTAAACTGCCGAAATCTCGGCTCTCTGCTCACCTTCACTCTTTCATTCCTCTTTTCTCCCGCCTCTGGAACAAACTCCCACACTCCCTTCAATCCGATTCCTCCCTCCAGGTCTTTAAAACAGCTGTTCACCACCATCTCTTATCTTCCCCCATCCAAAACCTTGATCTTTTCTACCCCCGCTAATTCACCGCAGATCCACCTTGTTTGAAATTCCAACTTCTTTCCTGGAAGTCCTGGCAGTGTCCATATGTTTTATACCTCTCCCACCCTTCGCCCTTCCCATGCCCCCCCCCCAAAGCCCTCTCCCTCCCACAGATCTCTCGATGTCTTGATGTCTCTCGGTCCCTGCTCTCAAATGTTGTGTTTGTGTCCTTCCCCCTCTCTCCCCATCCTGTCTACCGCTCCCGATGTTATGTTTTATGTGTCGGTTTGTCTTTCTGTGTGATTAATGTTAGCTCTTTCACGAGCCTCGATCTTGTATACAAAAAAAAAAAAAAAAAAAAGGGGGATAGTGATGAAGATAGTCAGAGATAGTCAGGTTCACTTTATTAACAAATATAATTTCGTTCAAAATATTGGGAGATTAGCAAACCTGTACATTTTTGGAATCATCAGAGCATGGAGAATCCGAAAATCAATGTTGGCATTTGCACAGACACCTGCATGGCCGACATTTTGGATTTTCAAAATGGTCGCCATGAAATACATATTTTGCGCTATCTCGGCTTCTAGTCAACCTAGAAACTTAATTAAATATGCTAATCCTATGTTTTCTGGGTCAAGGAATGCAATAAAGGCCTCAAAATAGTGCTCAGGATTACAGAAAAGCAACAAACAAAGGTAATTGAAAACCATTGTCCTGTGATATAACTGTATTACATAATACATGACATTGCAAGTCCTTTGAAGTTATAGGTTGTTATAGGAAGTTATAGGTAGTACAGATTGAACTATAAGTCCTATACACAGGATCTACGAGGTCTATACCGTTCAGGAATATGCTTTTACAGATCTTCATCACTGTCCTGAGGGTCATTTTCGCAAAAGTGTCTCCACAAATGTAAACATTAATTTTTGGATTCCTCATGCTCTGAATATTCCAAAAATGTATAGTTTGCTAATCTCCAAAAATTTTGAACGAAAAAACATTGTGAACCTGACTAATAACTGCATTTGGATCAACACAATGAATGGTTGTGACGATCACAATGAATCGGAGAAACGGAGCAAGGCCAAAATGGCAAGAAAAACGCTTTCCACGTATTTTAGGGAAAGAAAAAGGAAAACAACAGGCGCTCGGGTGGAACCAGATGGTCTGGAAAGTGATCACCGGGGCATTGCATCGCGAGAGAAAACCTCGCTCAGGAAGTCTCGGGAACTGTCAGTATCCCGCTGCCCGCAGCGGAGAAATCGCTTCCGCCTCGCCTCGGCTCGACCGCCAGGGGGGATGCCCGGAGCGGGAAGATCCCGGATGATTTTGACTTTGTGCCATGTTTTAACGGTGATGTGGAAAGGAGGAGCGTTGTCACAGGAATGCTGGTTTGAGTGCATTTTGTAAACGCTTCACAGATATTTAACCGGTAACGTGTCGTCCATGTTGGAGTAGTAAGCCATAGATACTCATCCCATCATCCCTTGAATTTTTCGTGGATTAATTTATATTTTGTGTACTTGTAATTTTACAAGGCGGTTCAAAAAGGTTTTTTTTTAACTTTTAAAAACCGGTGGATGGAGGTTATGTTTTCACCACATTCTGTCTGTCCGTTTGTGAACAAAATATCTCAAAAGGTTGTGGACGGATTGGGACGAAACTTGGCGGAGATGTAGCGAACGTGACAAGGACGAAATAATTAGATGTTGGTGAAGATCCCGATTCGGATCCGGCTACTACAATTTTTTAACTGATTCTTCACCATTGGGAGATCGGACCAAAAACGATACATAGCAGGATATCTCAAAATGTTGTGGACGGATTCGGACAAAACTTGGTGAACCGGTTGGGTGTCTGACAAGGACGATTCGATTCGATTTTGGTGAAGATCTGAATGTGGATTCGGATATGAGAATTGTTTAATTTTCAAAGTGAATCTTCACCATTGGGAGATGGGGTCAAAAACGATACATAGCAGGATATATCAAAAAGTTATGGATGGATTTGGACGAAACTTTGTGCGCAGGTTGTGTGTGTGACGAGGAAGAATCGATTCAATTTTGTTGACGATCTGGATCCAGATGGAAGAATTTTTAAAGTGATTCTTCACCATGGAGTGATATGGCCAACCAGGTGGAGGTATGCTCTCGACTGAGTGCCGTTCCAGTCTAGTTTTTATATGTAACTTATCTTAAATGTTATCCTACTACAGTATATGAAATAAGGCAATTATCTGCATGTGTGTACGTCAGTATGTGTATGTATACAGTATACACGTAGAGTAACGTACACGGCCAAGAATATCTGCTTGCAGCAAATTTAGTCCAACTTCAATGTTTCCAGTCCAAGCTGTTTGGGTTAGAATGGGAATGGGAGAAGAAATACAAACCCTAATATAATAACATCTTGGTACCTGCACCTCCACACGCAAATCACTTTGACATCCGAAGAGTGCACTACAAACCCAACCTCGACTTCCTTCGCAGGTACAACGTCAAAGGAGATATGTCGAGGCTTTTTTTTTTGTCCTCCATGTTGTCTAAGGTATCAGGAGGAACCTGCGAATAAACTGTTTCAATTACTTGAAAATGCCAAATGTTGCTACGTACCCAATCAGGGCTCGCATTATATTGTCTCCAATGTCTACAATCATAAATCGGAGAAATAACGGTGGACATCGGTTTTTAAATGGGCCACTGAGAATATAAAATACAGGTAGAAACACAAGAAGGACATGATGGACTTCAGGAACTTCATTATTTTCTCTAGTCCTTGACAACAACACTTAGGTTTAATATCTCCCAATTGGAGCGAGGGAGAGGAAATGAGGGACTCGTACAATAACTTGAGTAGTCGTAGATTGACACAACTACAACAACCACAATAACACACATACACACACACACACACACACACACACACACACACACACACACACACACACACACACACACACACACACACACACACACACACACACACACACATATACACACACACACACACACATATACCCACACACACACACATATACACACACACACACACATATACACACACACACACACACACATATACCCACACACACACACATATACACACACACACACACACATATGAGGCCCACCAGGCATGCACAATGGTTTCCATCCTTTGGTCGTTGCTCGATCCCTTTTAAATGCTGAGCAAGCAAGCAAACAGGTAGTACCATTTTTTAAGTGTTTGATATGACTTGGCTGGGATTCAAACCTGGGACTTATTAGCAAGCGTTCCAAACGATTACGTCACTGAGTCTGGTTTGAAAAAAAAAAATGGCCCGTACGGGGATCGAACCCGCGACTTTGGCGTTATTAGCACCACGCTCGAACCAACTGAGCTAACCGGCCATTCACAACCACAAGCTTTTTGAGGTATCCTGACAACCAAACATAACCTGGTGGTCTTTCTGTTTTCTACCGACTCCTCTCCGGCCTCGCCCTCCCCCCCCCCCACCCCCCCAGCCCTGTCGGTGTCCCCCAAATATTCCTGCAGGTCGCACAAGATCTGCTTGCAATCCTCTTATGGTTAAACTGCCAAAATAAAGACTCTCTGCTCACCTTCACTCTTTCATTCCCCTTTTCTCCCGCCTCTGCAACAAACTCCCTCACTCTCTTCAATCCCACTCCTCCCGCCTCTGCAACAAACTCCCTCACTCTCTTCAATCCCACTCCTCCCTCCAGGTCTTTAAAACAGCTGTTCACCACCATCTCTTATCTTCCCCCATCCAAAACCTTGATTTGTTCTACCCCCGCTAATTCACCCCAGATTCACTTTTTTGAAATACCAACTTCCTTCCTGGAAGTCCTTGGTGTCCTTGTGTTTGTACTTCTCCCGCCCGCCCCACCAACCCTCCCATGCCTCCTCCCCCCAAGCCCTCTCCCTCCCACAGATCTCCCGATGTCCCTGCTCTCAAATGTTGTGTTTGTGTGCTTCCCCTTCTCTCCCCATCTTGTCTACCGCTCCCCTTATTGTATGTTTTGTGTGTCTGTTTGATTTTTTGTGTGATAAATGTCAGCTCTTTCACGAGCTTCGATCCTGTATACAAAAAAAACAAAAAAAAACCTCGTGCCGTCAGGTGCATAGGGCCTGTTGAAGCAGTTTCATTGGCTGGAGGTCACAATCCTGGACGGGTCGCCACTCTATCACAGGATACTCGAAAAACCTCGTGCCGTCAGGTGCATAGGGCCTGTTGAAGCAGTTTCATTGGCTGGAGGTCACAATCCTGGACGGGTCGCCACTCTATCACAGGATACTCGACCATCTCAATTTTTCCAGAGCTGTTACTCACTTTGCTGACCTCAGAAGGATAAGCAGGCTGAGTCAACCTCCCTGGTGTTAGTTACCTTGACACGGTGGGGGCTTGAACTCAGGACCTTAGGATTTACCAGCCAACCTACCTCAACAGCAAGGCCAACACCTGGCTTCATCCTAAATGAGAGATTGTGGCGGTTACCTTATGTGATTACCTTATTTGGGCATAATACACGTGCACGGGCCTGTTGGACTTGTGGTTGTGCGGACGTGACGCACGCGCGGTTGCCGGAGCCACGCCCTCCGAAGAGGGCTTTCGGCTTTATATAAGCGTGCTGACTTCCGTTCGAGTTTAGTCTTTAGTTTAGTGTGCTGGATCTTGCTGTTACAATAAACCATCTTCGAACCCTACGAATGGCCTCGTTCTCTCGCCTTCCGCGACTCCTAAACTGGTGACCTCCGACTGCCCCCGAACGGATTCGGGGGCTGCGAACGAACACGGCAAGCGCGCCCTAGCCAGGGAAGCCACCTAGGCTGGTGACGCCGGCTTCTCCCGCACGGCTTCGGGCGCAGTTTCGAACGTGGTTTCGAAATGCCGGAGTTTCGGTAACGACGATGGCTATGACTATGAGGTTCGCGCACCGCGCTCGGCTCCTCCTCTACGACCGGAGGGGCGAGCCTATTCCAAGACCCTCCGAAGGCACGGCCGCTTCGTCACCTTCGCGCGCACTGACGTTGGCGGCACGGCTGCTTCGTCACCTTCGCGCGCACTGACGTTGGCGGAACGGCTGCTTCGTCACCTTCGCGCGCACTGACGTTAGCGGCACGGCCGCTTCGTCACCCTCGCGCAACTACAGCTACAGCCCGCGTGTCCAAAGCTGCAACTACTTCTCCGACTCTGCATCCTCGGGAGGCCTGCGAGGAACCTCGGCAGCCTACCCTCGGCCCGGCTCTGTTCCACCCGCGGCCCGGCTCTGTTCCACCCGCGGCCCGGCTCTGTTCCACCCGCGGCCCGGCTCTGTTCCACCCGCGGACCGGCTCTGTTCCACCCGCGGCCCGGCTCTGTTCCACCCGCGGCCCGGCTCTGTTCCACCCGCGGCCCGGCTCTGTTCCACCCGCGGCCCGGCTCTGTTCCACCCGCGGCCCGGCTCTGTTCCACCCGCGGCCCGGCTCTGTTCCACCCGCGGCCCGGCTCTGTTTCACCCGCGGCCCGGCTCTGTTCCACCCGCGGCCCGGCTCTGTTTCACCCGCGGCCCGGCTCTGTTCCACCCGCGGCCCGGCTCTGTTCCACCCGCGGCCCGGCTCTGTTCCACCCGCGGCCCGGCTCTGTTCCACCCGCGGCCCGGCTCTGTTCCACCCGCGGCCCGGCTCTGTTCCACCCGCGGACCGGCTCTGTTCCACCCGCGGCCCGGCTCTGTTCCACCCGCGGCCCGGCTCTGTTCCACCCGCGGCCCGGCTCTGTTCCACCCGCGGCCCGGCTCTGTTCCACCCGCGGCCCGGCTCTGTTCCACCCGCGGCCCGGCTCTGTTCCACCCGCGGACCGGCTCTGTTCCACCCGCGGCCCGGCTCTGTTCCACCCGCGGCCCGGCTCTGTTCCACCCGCGGCCCGGCTCTGTTCCACCCGCGGCCCGGCTCTGTTCCACCCGCGGCCCGGCTCTGTTCCACCCGCGGCCCGGCTCTGTGCCACCCGCGGCCCGGCTCTGTGCCACCCGCGGCCCGGCTCTGTTCCACCCGCGGCCCGGCTCTGTTCCACCCGCGGCCCGGCTCTGTTCCACCCGCGGCCCGGCTCTGTTCCACCCGCGGCCCGGCTCTGTTCCACCCGCGGCCCGGCTCTGTTCCACCCGTGGCCCGGCTCTGTGCCACCTGCGGCCCGGCTCTGTTCCACCCGCGGCCCGGTTCGATTTCACCAGCAACCTCGGGAGGCCCGCGAGGAACCTCGGCAGCCTCCCCCGAGGGCTTGACCAGCCCCTCGGTCGCCTCAGCCTACGCATAGGCCCATGGAGTGCATTCTGGGGGGACGTATGTGGCGGTTACCTTATGTGCAGGTAACCGCATGTGGCGGTTACCTTATTTGGGCATAATACACGTGCACGGGCCTGTTGGACGTGTGGTTGTGCGGACGTGACGCACGCGCGGTTGCCGGAGCCACGCCCTCCGAAGAGGGCGTTTGGCTTTATATAAGCATGCTGACTTCCGTTGGAGTTTAGTGTGCTGGATCTTGCTGTTACAATAAACCAACTTCGAACCCTACGAATGGCCTCGTTCTCTCGCCTTCCGCGACTCCTAAAAGATAGTCATTAATTTGCCCAAATGTGATTGATTACAGAACTCCAATGTAAAGTAATTGATTACGTGAATGAATAACTTCACTATCAGCAATACGAATGATGCAAAAAATGCAGCAATAATTATGAGTTTCATTCGCCATACAATTCGATGTTTCACTGTCGAAAGTCCCCACGTGCAACCTATTCACAATATATCTTCTTCTTCTTTAACAGCTGATAATTGGGAGATATTGGAATCCATTTTTCATCTTTTTACTCAGGATCAAATACACAGGTCACAGTACAATATACACAACATACCTCACGAAATTTCACCACCTGGTAGAGGTTGGGACAAGATGGAAGCCTAATGTTTTTGAGGTCAATAGGTCAAAGGTCAAGGTCACCTAAATCGTCAATTTTCAACCGATTCACTTGATATTTATATGTAACTGAAACTGTACTGTGTATGAAACTGAAAAACATGGGTGGATGGGGAAACCCTCGACGAGGTGACGTCTTGGTCGACCCCTGTGAGTATGTCTATTAATTACGTACTGTTTGAATGTAAGTTGAGCTATGAATATTTCGATTCATTACTTATTATTGGACCTTGACTAAGTCTATTAATTACAAACTATTGGAACATAACTTTTAGTCATATAGACCTTTAGAGTCCTTACACATTTTAGACCCCTTAGACCAGTGGCTCACAACTCGTTTCAGTCCATCGACCACCAGGCCAATCAAAACATTTTTGTGGACCACCTCCTTTTTGAGACATGATAAAAAAGAGTAAACAAACATTTTGGTTTGAAATTTATTTCTCACACCATGTGACTTTGGACAATGTTCCTGTGGTCCACCGAAAAAAGTCACCATGGACCACCAGTTGAGAACCACTACCTCAGACCTTTTATACCCATTGGACCTTTTAAGACCCTTTATACCCTATAACCTTAAAACCCTTTAGGACCATAATGCCTTGTAGACCCTATATAACCTCTTAGAACTGTTAGTTCCCTAAGACCTGATGAAACCCATTAGACCTTCACTGAGAGCTTGCAATAACACTTGAGGTTCACCAATCATAATCAACCCCACCCCCCCCCCCCACCCCCCCTTCCCAACCCATTGGTAAACCACCTCAGCAGCAAGTTAAGAGGGTGCAAAATATAATGGATTAATTAAATTTACCTTCTTTTTTTTTTAGGTTCTGTTCATCTTGGTTAGTGGCAAAGATTTGGCCTAAAATACATGGCAAGGTCCCACGTGGCAAAGAGAAAAGTCCCACGTGGCAAAAAGAAAAGTCCTACGTGGTAAAGACAAAAGTCCCACATGGCAAAGAGAAAAGTCCCACGTGGTAAAGAGAAAAGTCCCACATCGCAAAAAGAAAAGTCCCACGTGGCAAAGAGAAAAGTCCCACGTGGCAAAGAGAAAAGTCCCACGTGGCAAAGAGAAAAGTCCCACGTGGCAAAGAGAAAAGTCCCACGTGGCAAAGACAAAAGTCCCACGTGGCAAAGAGAAAAGTCCCACGTGGTAAAGAGAAAAGTCCCACGTGGCAAAGAGAAAAGTCCCACGTGGCAAAGAGAAAAGTCCCACGTGGCAAAGAGAAAAGTCCCACGTGGCAAAGAGAAAAGTCCCACGTGGCAAAGAGAAAAGTCCCACGTGGCAAAGAGAAAAGTCCCACGTGGCAAAGAGAAAAGTCCCACGTGGCAAAAAGAAAAGTCCCACGTAGCAAAGAGAAAAGTCCCATGTGGCAAAGACAAAAGTCCCACGTGGCAAAGACAAAAGTCCCACGTGGCAAAGAGAAAAGTCCCACGTGGCAAAAAGAAAAGTCCCACGTGGCAAAGAGAAAATTCCCATGTGGCAAAGAGAAAATTCCCATGTGGCAAAGACAAAAGTCCCACGTGGCAAAGAGAAAATTCCCACGTGGCAAAGAGAAAATTCCCATGTGGCAAAGACAAAAGTCCCACGCGGCAAAGAGAAAAGTCCCATGTGGCAAAGACAAAAGTCCCACGCGGCAAAGAGAAAAGTCCCATGTGGCAAAGACAAAAGTCCCACGCGGCAAAGAGAAAAGTCCCACGTGGCAAAGAGAAAAGTCCCACGTGGCAAAGAGAAAATTCCCATGTGGCAAAGACAAAAGTCCCACGCGGCAAAGAGAAAAGTCCCATGTGGCAAAGAGAAAAGTCCCACGTGGCAAAAAGAAAAGTCCCACGTAGCAAAGAGAAAAGTCCCATGTGGCAAAGACAAAAGTCCCACGTGGCAAAGACAAAAGTCCCACGTGGCAAAGAGAAAAGTCCCACGTGGCAAAAAGAAAAGTCCCACGTGGCAAAGAGAAAATTCCCATGTGGCAAAGAGAAAATTCCCATGTGGCAAAGACAAAAGTCCCACGTGGCAAAGAGAAAATTCCCATGTGGCAAAGAGAAAATTCCCATGTGGCAAAGACAAAAGTCCCACGCGGCAAAGAGAAACAGGTGTCCATGACAACAATTTCACCCCATTATAATCTAATGGGATATTTTTGTGAATTGATTATATTGCCAACCCTCAGTAATTTTTCAAGATATCAGATTGAAGCATGCACACCTTATTTGTACGCACGTGTAGTATATGCATATAAAATTTAGTCAAAGGTCAAGGTCAATGCCATCCAAAACATGTAAAAACACCAATTAGGTGGAAAGTAGAAAATGTATCAACCAAATTTGTTACGCATAACATTGAAGTACGTATATTGGTTTGTCTTGCGCGTTATTCTGTCGGTCTGTCTCTTTGTCTGTATGTCAGTCGCCTACAGGTCATAATTTTCAACCAATCTTCACGAAACTTAACGAAATGGTAGGGTTGGTCACAAGCAAGAAGCCTGTTGTTTTTGGGGTCAAAAGGTCAAACGGTCAACATAGTCCAAAGGTCACCTACTTTGTCAAATTTCTAAAATCCTCAATTTTTGTCCGATTGACTTGAAATTTGAAAAGGATTTTCATATCAGCGAACTGAAACCAACCACCAACTATTTTTGAGGTCAACATAGGCCAAAAGGTCAACCGTTTATAACCCTAAAAGGTCAACATAGGCCAAAAAGGCAACATCGGCCAAGTTTTTAAAATCCTCAATTTTCATCTGATTGACTTGAACTTTGAAGAGGATTTGCATATCTGATCAATGAATTCAATCACTAAGTATTTTTTTTAGGTCAGCATAGGCCAAAAAGTCAACATAGGCCAAAAGGTCACATAGGCCAAAAGGTCAACATAGGCCAACTTTCTAAAATCCTCAATTTTCATCGAATTGACTTGAAATTTTAAGCGGATGTGCATATCTGGTCAGTAAATTCAACCACCAAGTATTTTGGAGGTCAACATCAGCCAAAAGGTCCACATAGGCCAAATTTCTAAAATCCTCAATTTTCATCTGATTGACTTGAAATTTTAAGAGCATTTGCATATCTGGTCACTGAATTGAACCACCAAGTATTTTTGATTTCAACATAGGCCAAAAGGTCCACATAGGCCAACAGTTCAACATAGGCCAAATTTCTAAAATCCTCAATTTTCATCCAATTAACTTGAAATTTTAAGAGGATTTGTATACCAGGTCACATAATTCAACCACCAATTATTTTTGAGGTCATCATAGGCCAACAACTTGTTTTATGGATTTCAATAGTATCGTGCTGTGCACGACATATTTCCTGTTTGTTTGTTTGTCTTTGAGCAGGATATCTCAAAAGGTTATGGACAGATTCGGCCAAACTTGGTGCACATGTTGGGTGTGTGACGTGGACCAATTGATTCGACTTTGGTGAAGATCCGAATGTGAATCCGGATACGAGAATAAAAAAACAAGAATTTTAGTGATTCTTCACCATTGAGTGATGAGGCCAAAAACGATATCTCAAAAAGTTGTGGATGGATTACGACAAAACCTGGTGGATGTGTAGTTTAGGTGACAAGAACAGGTTAGATTTTGGTTCAGGTTCGAATCCAGATATGACCTATCAGTGGGATACAAAACATAAACTGTTTTGGCAGAGGAATGCTCTCTCCCAAGTGCCGTTCTATTTCCAACTGTTTAAGATATTGAATGTGGGAGTTGCCGTCTGAACAAATGTTTGTGTCACCCTTTATTTTACTCCAGACTGTTATTGTGAAGGTTTTGACATTTACCACATACATTTTGCAAAAGTTGCAGCTTGCCAACAATTTGTGGTATTGGCTAATTGTAGTAATTACTCTACCATGTCGGATGGAATTCTTAGATCGGACACTTTGCAGAAATGCCAAACCGACTAATTGCAAGAAGATGTTCCCAAGGATGCTTGCTTTGATTTATTATTTTTATTATTTGTACTTGAATACAGAAACAGGGGTTGGAGAGTTTTCAGATTTAAAACATTTTATCTTCAGTCGAAGGCATACTGTTTTTGGGTTGTGCATCCGTGCGTGCATAGCAGATTTTCCTTACCGCGATAACTTGTGAACCGCTGAATGGATTTCAACCAAACTTGCCACAAGTATGGACTGCGATACAAAGATGAACTGATTTAATTTTGGGTTCAACAGGTCAAAGGTCATGTGCCCTTTGAAAAAAGTTTTGCAGACCATAACGACTTAGAAGTATCTGATGTTTTCTCTCTTCTATTTATCTCTCTTCTCTCTCTTGCTCTCTTCCCCTAATGTGACCTATCATTTTTCATGCGACCTTTAATTGAGATAAAACACAATATTGGAATGATATCTAACGTGGGTGGAAGCATATCCATTGACGCATTTTTTTTTTTTTCTTTTCTGTATACTGAATCGAGGCTCGTGAAAGAGCTAACATTTATTTCACAAACAAATCAACCAGACAAACAAAATATATAAAAAGAGGGAGCGGAAGACAAGATGGGGAGAGAAGGGGAAGCACACAACCACAACATTTGAGAGCAGGGAGAAGTGTGGGAGGGAGATGGCTTGGGGGCAGGAGGCGTGGGAAGGGGGGGGGGGGTGGGAGAAGTATAAAACACAAGGGGACCGAAATTAGCGGGGGTAGAAAAGATCAAGGTTTTGGATGGGGGAGGATAAGAGATGGTGGTGAACAGCTGTTTTAAAGACCTGGAGGGTGGATTGGGATTGAAGAGAGTGAGGGAGTTTGTTCCAGAGGTGGGAGAAAAGAGGAATGAAGGAGTGAAGGTGAGCAGAAAGTCTTGATTTTGGCAGTTTAACCATAAGAGGGTTGCAGGCAGATCTTGTGCGACCTGTAGGAATATTTGGGGGACAGAGCCCAGAGAGGGCTGGGGGGGGGGGGCAAGGCCGGAGAGGAGTCGGTAGAAGACGGAAAGACCACCAACCTGCCTGCGGTGAGTGAGTCAAAGGCCCTTGGAGTTAGCTTCATCGCGGGAGATTCCAATGATTCTGAACGCTTTGGTTTCAACAGCGTGAAGACGGGCTAGGTGTGAGGCAGGAGCACCAGACCAGAGGGGAGAGCAGTATTCCATAGAGCTGCGGATGAAAGCCTTGTATGTGGTGAGGAGCTCAGGTGTGCCAAGGAAGGACTTCGCACGACGGAGGATGCCCAGTCGGCGACTGGCTTTGGAGGCCAGATTTGAAATGTGGTTTTCCCAGGAAAGATCATGGCAAATAGTGAGACCCAAAAGCTTGAGTGACAGAACTTCTTGGAGAGGATTATTCAGAAAGTGGATGGGAGGGTTGTCCAGTCGGTCTTTTCGGAGAGACATCGTAAGAGTGTGAGATTTATCAGGATTGAAAGACATGTTCCATTTGTTTGCCCAGTCTGTGATTTTGTCCAGGTCTGCAGAGAGTGAGGAGGTGTGATTTTCGTGTTAAATTACATTTTCTAGTTATTTTTATGTTGATTTTATTTATACTAATATGATATTTTATGTGTATGAGCTGTCTGGCTTGGATTTGGATCTCGACCCAGCTATAAACTATCACCCTGGAGTGCAGCAGGAAAGGTGAGGCATCCATGCGTACGTCGTCCACCAGGAGCCTGAAGACCTGGTCTACCCGTTGGTCATACTTTAGGCCTGGCCAGCTTGTTGGTGAAAAACTTCTGCAAAAACGTTTCCCATCTGATCCAGAAAAAAGGTGGTAAGTCATTGGGGACATTAAAGTAGTAGTAGTAGTAGTAGTAGTAGTAGTAGTAGTAGTCGTAGTAGTAGTAGTTAACACAAGTCAAATCTATGGAAGAAAACATTTAAGTTGATCTTCAGCAAAAGAACGGTGAATTAGGCCCATCATATTGTTTTCTTTCATAATTCCAATCAAGAAAGTAAATGTTTCCTTTATTAAAGCCATGGAGTTTTGCAAGTTGGCTGTTCTTTATCCTTTTTGTTTTGTTATCATTCGTGAAAACAAAATAACTTATCCGAAAAATGTCCCTCCGTCCTTTCCTGTCTCCTTCCCACAAATACCATGTGGTTATCCAATCATACTTTTACACTTACTTTATGAGCTTATGTATTATTGACATTTTTTGGGATACATAATATTTTTTGCCTCGTTTGGCTATGAGGATTGAACAAAGTTTTATAGCCAAATGCATTTTATTTGTCAAAGTAAAAAAAAAAGTGTAAAAACATTTTTTTCAAAGAAAATTTTATTTGTGCAAACGTTTTATTTCATTCCAGCCACAGCTACGTACACTTTTTTTTTTTAGTGTGAATGAAACTCAATAAAACATATTGTACGAGGTGCTTAACCAGACCTGGTGGAGTAATGGTTGGATCGTCCGCTCGGAATCTGGGAGGTCGGTTGTTTCAAGCCCCAGGAGAGTCATACCAAAGACTTGCTAAGAAAAATGGTACGTGTTACTTCCTTGCTCGACCTTAAACATTAAAAAAGATGGAGCATGGACAAAAAACGCTGGGAGGGCAATGGCAAACCCACCCGGTATAGCTCCTTGCCAAGAAACTGCTTTGGTACCACCGACGGTCTGTAGAGAGTATAGTTCATCAAAATAAATACAAGACCGAAAGTCTAACAATGGTGTAGTTGGGCTTGTTTAAAACTTTAGTTGAAGAGGATAGTATACCCTGGGTGGGGATACCAATTAGCAAATAATGTAAGTATAAATTTCTTTTTTAAAGTACTGTAAGTCTCTAAGCTGTCTGTCACCATGGAAACGAAAAGATTACATTGAGACACTGGTTTATTGTAAATGTTTCGAGTCAACAATGAACCAACCATACACCGCTTCAATCCAGTAACCTTGCAGTCACGACAAAGGGATTGGAGTGTTATGATTATATTTACTATATTATTATTATTATTATTAACGTTATTATTATTTTTACGAAAAGGATACTACTGTATTAAGAAACCTGAGCTAATTTGTCCAAAGCGTCCTGAAGGTGAGGCATGAAGGCATGAAGCCTAAGGCCTATACATACTGTCGTTGTAAGACCTGGAACACCTGTGTTTTTGATATTTGATGGTCATTTTAACAATCGGTTTGTTTGTGTTTCACACTGAATGTAAAGCATAAAGGTAGAGCATGGCGATTGTGATATATGACAGGTTCGACGATATGTTTGGCCTCAATGGTATAGAAATCAAAATGGCGGAGTGTGGAGTCAGCCGTCGTATGCCGTCATGACATCACAGACGTAAGCACATCACATCACCCCTGTCATGTGACCAGATCCTCAGCTTTGATTGATGCACCTTTATGAGGGACATACATACATACATACATATGGACATACGGACAGACAAGCACTGTTCTAGCCCTACGCCGTAAAAACCTAGGTGTTCATTAAAACTTGCATTCAAAAATATGATTGGATTATGAAATTCCATGATCAGTATTGATGACGTCATGCTTGGCTTGCTTGATGTTCCCATCTGAACACATTCGGCCATGATGCTGGGATTGCAGCTTTGTAGCCCATATACTGTAATCATTTACCGAACACTATCGTCCTTGTTATTCATGTAAAGGTGTATGATACTGTGGTATCTCCTATAATATATTTGTCCAATGTGTAATGTATGTAGAAGATCCTCACAGACTCTAGAGACAAACAAAATGCCAGGTTTGAGTATGCTTTTGTGGTGACATTGTATGTCCA
>NC_136274.1:73817838-73917838 GCF_964187855.1 Myxine glutinosa | reverse complement strand
CGATCGCAACGAAATTTTGGCTGGGTAATCCTGGGACCCCCTGGAGTAAAATGGGGTATATTGTTTTTCCAAATTCTTTCCAATTTTCCCAATTTCCAATTTTCCAATTTTCCAGTTTTTCCAAACACGATGGAATAATATTTACCGATATGAACAGTGATGTGGCTTTTATTAAAATTCTACAAATACTGTTTAGATTTTGATGATTTGCGTGTGATATGATTTAACGGATGTTTATATAAATCGTTTAAAATAAAAAAAGTCTTAAATTTCTGATATTTTGCTTTTTCAATTGGGCCTCCCAACTGAAGCCCCGCCATTGCTAGTTTAAACATGCGTTACGCCTAGGGCCCCCCGTCGCTGAAGTGATGTGAGTTGACAAAGTGGAAGACGCAAGGCGGCCATCTTGGATTTTGACGTGGCGACCCAATTTTCAATAGCGTTCTTCCTTATGCGTAGATACATCCACACACCAGATTAGAAGTTAGTAGTTCGTTTATATTTCAAGATATTTCGCTCACAATGTTTAGACATATATATGTCGGCGGCCATCTTGGATTTTGACGTGGCGAACCAATTTTCAATAGCGTTCTTCCTTATGCCGAGATACACCCACACACCAGATTAGAAGTTGGTACTTCGCTTATTTTTCAAGATATTTCGCTCACAGGGTTCAGACATACATGGCGGCGGCCATCTTGGATTTTGACGTGGCGACCCAATTTTCAATAGTTTTCAATAGCGTTCTACCTTATGCCTAGTTACACCCACACACCAGATTAGAATTCGGTCCTTCGCTTGCGCGCGCACGCACGCACGTACGGACGGACAGACGCACACACGGACGGACGGACGGACAGACGCACACACGGACGGAGGGGAAAACCATAGTCCCCCTTTCGCTGGGTCCAGACGGGGGACAATAATGGGTCCATACTGGTCCTCAGATCTACTGTCATCTCCATACCCTAAATGCACTGTTTGGATTGCTCTGCAGGTGAATGGCTTTCCGTGGCATCGCGTGTGGCTCTGCGATTCTCGAAAGCAAGGTAAACAAGATGTCTCCAGGAGGAACCCGAGTGGTGCCACACCAGACGAGCAGGTACCCTGAAGCCATCCTGTCCCCTATGTTTAGAATCACTGGATATTCATACACATGATGCAATGCAACAAGATTTCTGAAGTGATCCATGCTTTCCAATCTCACTTCTTGTGGATGGAGAGACGACTGTGCCAGCCTTCAAAAAGGTGAACCTGGATGTGCATTGAACGTGTCCAATTTGAATGGGAAAATAACCTTTAAGACGAAGGACAGGTGTAAAGAGCAAGGTGAGCTTTCACAATCTCAGCAATGCAAAAGCGGAGGCCCAACAAGCTATATTTGTTCTGTAGAATCCCAATAAAGGAGATTCAAACAGGTGTGTGTGTGTGTGTGTGTGTGTGTGTGTGTGTGTGTGTGTGTGTGTGTGTGTGTGTGTGTGTGTGTGTGTGTGTGTGTGTGTGTGTGTGTGTGCACAACGATGAAATCCCAGACGGCTCACAACGTCTGAACAGAGCCCGCAGCGGAATATCCATGCTTTGTTTTTAAACTTCCTGCATCCAGAACCAACCTGCTTTTTGTGGACTGGAACATGATGTTCTCTTTCATGTTTATTCGGTCGTTGTACATACTCTTGTGCAAGCTAGAATGTCATTCTCTCACAGTCCATAGACATTCGCAAGCGCTTGTGTTATCCCTGGAGGCTCAGGATGCAGGCATGCAGGGAACCTCTGGCTCAGGATGCAGGGATGCAGGGAACCTCTGGCACGGATGCAGGGAACCTCTGGCTCAGGATGCAGGGATGCAGGGAACATCTGGCTCAGGATGCAGGGATGCAGGGAACCTCTGGCACAGATGCAGGGAACCTCTGGCTCAGGATGCAGGGATGCAGGGAACCTCTGGCTCAGGATGCAGGGATGCAGGGAACCTCTGGCTCAGGATGCAGGGATGCAGGGAACCTCTGGCACGGATGCAGGGAACCTCTGGCTCAGGATGCAGGGATGCAGGGAACATCTGGCTCAGGATGCAGGGATGCAGGGAACCTCTGGCACGGATGCAGGGAACCTCTGGCTCAGGATGCAGGGATGCAGGGAACCTCTGGCTCAGGATGCAGGCATGCAGGGAACCTCTGGCTCAGGATGCAGGGATGCAGGGAACCTCTGGCTCAGGATGCAGGGATGCAGGGAACCTCTGGCACGGATGCAGGGAACCTCTGGCTCAGGATGCAGGGATGCAGGGAACATCTGGCTCAGGATGCAGGGATGCAGGGAACCTCTGGCACGGATGCAGGGAACCTCTGGCTCAGGATGCAGGGATGCAGGGAACCTCTGGCTCAGGATGCAGGGATGCAGGGAACCTCTGGCACGGATGCAGGGAACCTCTGGCTCAGGATGCAGGGGATGCAGGGACTGCTTCCTTGCTTGAGGTTTAGGATAGAGCACAGACAATTAAACAACCGTAGGTTGGCTAGCATAGGCTAGTTGGGCCGGATAGTCTTCTGCTTTGCTAGTGCAGACTAGTTTGGCCGAATCGTATCCTGGTTTGCTAACACAGACTAGTTTGGCCGGATAGTCTTCTGCTTTCCTCGTGCAGACTAGTTTGGCCGAATAGTCTCCTGCTTTGCCAGCACAGACTAGTTTGGCCGAATAGTCTCCTGCTTTGCCAGCACAGACTAGTTGGGCCGGATAGTCTCCTGCATTGCTAGTGCAGACTAGTTTGGACGTATCATCTCCTGCATTGCTAGTGCAGACTAGTTTGGACGTATCGTCTCCTGCTTTGCTAGCGCAGACTAGTTTGGCCGAATAGTTTCCTGCATTGCTTGTGCAGATTAGTTTGGACGTATCGTCTCCTGCTTTGCTAGTGCAGACTAGTTTGGCCGAATAGTTTCCTGCATTGCTTGTGCAGATTAGTTTGGACGTATCGTCTCCTGCTTTGCTAGCGCAGACTAGTTTGGCCGAATAGTTTCCTACATTGCTGGTGCAGATTAGTTTGGACGTATCGTCTCCTGCTTTGCTAGTGCAGACTAGTTTGGCCGAATAGTTTCCTACATTGCTGGTGCAGATTAGTTTGGACGTATCGTCTCCTGCTTTGCTAGTGCAGACTAGTTTGGACGTATCGTCTCCTGCATTGCTCGTGCAGATTAGTTTGGACGTATCGTCTCCTGCATTGCTCGTGCAGACTAGTTTGGACGTATCGTCTCCTGCATTGCTCGTGCAGACTAGTTTGGACGTATCGTCTCCTGCATTGCTAGTGCAGACTAGTTTGGACGTATCGTCTCCTGCTTTGCTAGTGCAGACTAGTTTGGACGTATCGTCTCCTGCATTGCTAGTGCAGATTAGTTTGGCCGAATAGTTTCCTACATTGCTGGTGCAGATTAGTTTGGACGTATCGTCTCCTGCTTTGCTAGTGCAGACTAGTTTGGACGTATCGTCTCCTGCTTTGCTAGTGCAGACTAGTTTGGACGTATCGTCTCCTGCATTGCTCGTGCAGATTAGTTTGGACGTATCGTCTCCTGCATTGCTCGTGCAGACTAGTTTGGACGTATCGTCTCCTGCATTGCTAGTGCAGATTAGTTTGGCCGAATAGTTTCCTACATTGCTGGTGCAGATTAGTTTGGACGTATCGTCTCCTGCATTGCTCGTGCAGACTAGTTTGGACGTATCGTCTCCTGCATTGCTCGTGCAGACTAGTTTGGACGTATCGTCTCCTGCATTGCTCGTGCAGACTAGTTTGGACGTATCGTCTCCTGCATTGCTCGTGCAGATTAGTTTGGACGTATCGTCTCCTGCATTGCTAGTGCAGACTAGTTTGGACGTATCGTCTCCTGCATTGCTAGTGCAGATTAGTTTGGCCGAATAGTTTCCTACATTGCTGGTGCAGATTAGTTTGGACGTATCGTCTCCTGCTTTGCTAGTGCAGACTAGTTTGGACGTATCGTCTCCTGCTTTGCTAGTGCAGACTAGTTTGGACGTATCGTCTCCTGCATTGCTCGTGCAGATTAGTTTGGACGTATCGTCTCCTGCATTGCTCGTGCAGACTAGTTTGGACGTATCGTCTCCTGCTTTGCTAGTGCAGACTAGTTTGGACGTATCGTCTCCTGCATTGCTAGTGCAGACTAGTTTGGACGTATCGTCTCCTGCTTTGCTAGTGCAGATTAGTTTGGACGTATTGTCTCCTGCATTGCTAGTGCAGACTAGTTTGGCCGAATAGTTTCCTGCATTGCTGGTGCAGATTAGTTTGGACATATTGTCTCCTGCATTGCTAGTGCAGATTAGTTTGGCCGAATAGTTTCCTGCATTGCTGGTGCAGATTAGTTTGGACATATTGTCTCCTGCATTGCTAGTGCAGATTAGTTTGGACGTATCATCTCCTGCTTTGCTAGTGCAGACTAGTTTGGCCGAATAGTTTCCTGCATTGCTCGTGCAGATTAGTTTGGACGTATCGTCTCCTGCTTTGCTAGTGCAGACTAGTTTGGACGTATCGTCTCCTGCTTTGCTAGCGCAGACTAGTTTGGACGTATCGTCTCCTGCTTTGCTAGCGCAGACTAGTTTGGACGTATCGTCTCCTGCTTTGCTAGTGCAGACTAGTTTGGCCGAATAGTTTCCTGCATTGCTGGTGCAGACTAGTTTGGCCGAATCTTCTCCTGGTTTGCTAGTGCAGACTAGTTGGGCCGGAAAGTCTCCTGCTTTTGAAGTTCCTCGTAATGGAACTCGTATATATTTCAATACAATAAGCGCAATTCCAACGTGAATTTGACCAATAGCAAAGGCTTGCTAACGCCAGACGTCCTTGGATTGAATTTCAGAAAGGCTCCACCATCCGACGACGGCCGCCATGTTGAAGCCCTGGCCTTGGTGTTGATGTCTTCATGTGACAGGTGGAGGATACTTCCACAATTAGAATGTCTCTCGGAATTATGTGAAATCTGCCATTGTCGAAGGAGAATGAAACCTTTAACAATCCATCATGTCGATGTTGTTTATGCGTGGTAGACAAATCTACCCGTCCATATCTCAAACCATCCAGAGTTCCCAAATGGAGATAGATAATGAAAAAATGGCCGTTTATGTGAGCAACGTGATAGGCCTTTGAATGTCTGCTCAGCATGTCGTCTAGTAGACAATAATGTTCCTCTGAACTCTAAAATGTCCTGGCCACTGTTCAAGTTTGTCCATTGCACTCCGTACCTGTGACCAGGTGCAACAAGACGACATTGAGACAAGACGGTGCCATATACGGCTTCCTCCATGTTTGTCACACTTCTCCTTTTCAAATCCTCAAACATCCTTTCTGGTTTCCTTCAAGGATCAGTAGATTGGCCTCAGGGGCCTCAGTTCCAAAGCAGAAGGGCACCCATGGCGCCTGTGGTTTAGTCATGGAGACCTATGGGGGTGAAAGTTCAAGCATTTTATCAGGGCCCTGGATCGGCGTGCTCCTTTGGCCTCTTGCAGGTCGGGTTGTGCCTCGACTGATTTACGTGCTCCGAGGACACAAACAATTGCAGAGGTTCCAAGGGATGGAGGCGCCCTGTGTCGTGTACCCGAGAGGGATGGGGGCACCATGGGTCGTGTACCCATGAGGGATGTCGCGGTCTATGCCATCTTTTACATTCGGTCACGTGTAAAGAGAGAGAGTGAGAGAGACTGTTCTTTTAGAACGAGTGTGAAATGGGGCGGACAGAGACCGCCAACTCGTTGACAGGTTGACTTCCTCCTGTGCGAGCCTGACATTTTGGGAATGGCTGTCGGGGCTGGAAATAGGCATCGGTGGAGGAGAGGGGGGCAGGAGGGGGCAGTTCAAGCTACGGGGCTCAGACACGAGAGATCCTTGGACGACTCGTCTCAGTCTAGCAATTCGGTGGAATACAATTAGAATAAAAATAGTTTGCTATATCTCACAGCTTTTGATTCCAGAAAATAAAATTCAGATTTTCCTGCACATTTACTACTTTTTTATTTTTGTTTTTCCTTAAAACACGACAAAAACAAAGAAATCCAAAACATACAAATTGTGTATAAGGCCATGCAGGAGAGTGAAATGGCCTTGTGTATCAGACTGTGTCATAAATTTGTAAACCCGACCACCCCCACCCCTCCCGCAATTCCTGTCTGTTCACCACAGCATGAAGGACTCCCAAGTTTTGGTACACCTGTAGAGAGTGAGCCACCGTGGGAATCGAACCTGTACCAGCCAGTGGACATCGAAGTAAGTCTTTAATTACTGGACCAAACAGCTTTTTTTTCACCACACCCATTTTATTGCACCACCCACATAATACTCCACATACAAAATACATACATACATACATCCATACATACATACATACATACTGTTATGAATTGGGGTAGGGGGGAATATCTAGATCCAGGTAGATCTGCATAGGTAGGTGCTCCGATGATCATGATAGAAGAACCATCTCGATGTACAGTAAGTCAGGGACGTGTAGCCCGGATGTCGGATAAGTTGGATATTTGTCCCTGTTACAAGGGGGCGGGGCATGCTAATTCGTTCAGGGATTATGGGTAAAATTCCCTTGTATGTCATCCCCCCCTGTCGCTATCCCGTTGTCCCTTTTGGCACTGCACCATAGACACTTAGCTAGGCCCTTAGTGCACACATTAATTAATTTCCCTCTGCCACAATAAGACTTACAGGAAGAACAGGCAGCAAGCCAGATCGGGGCACTGTCGATGGGGCCGCAGCCAGCCACATCACCAGCTGGCCACTGATTAGTGGAAGGAAGGTGGAGGGAAGCGGCAGAACTGATTGGCGAGTGACCGATGGCATGAGACAGAGGTGACGCGGCCATTGGTGGAGAGAGCGCTGACGTCACACCGCGAGTGACAAAACGACTTGCTCCCCGGCATTTCCCTCTTCTTGTTTTGGCCTCCTTCATGCCTGGACCCCTTTTCCCTTTGCTGCCTCGTGATTCCGCTCCCTCGACCGCTTACCATTTTTCGCCACCTTCGCCCTCGACTCTCTCTTCCCTGTTGAAATGTTGGGTGCATCGCGGTTCCGGGCCGAGTCCAGGAAGACGTGGACGGATCCAGGCACGGTCGGAGGAGCGAACTGACACGACCCATTCGAGTCACGCGGAAGGCCTGTGGTGCATCGGCAGACGGGACCGGGGTGAATGGGTGGCTCAGTGGGGCCTGGCAGCGTGCAAACGAGGCGGACTGAGGCCTCCTTTCCGTCAAGCATGGAGCCGCGTCCGGACGGGGAGTTTGGGGCCTGGACGACTGCAGACAGAGATAAGACGCGCATTCACAAACACAACAGTTCCTTTAATTTATTATCTTCCCTCGTCCATGTGCAAATCTGTGTGTAGGAACACCCATTAGGGGATTTAGTTATCGTCGCGTCCTTTGTCATCGGGTTCCGTTAATAAATATTCCTTTTGTACATTCTAAATTCCCTGTTAATGTGAGTATAATTGTTTGCAGGGATGAAGACGACTGCGGACCGCGAAGGTAAGTCGGCATTCTTCATCCCGTCTCGTGTATGATCCGCCATCAATTCGAAACGCCTCATTAAGCTCGAAGCCGTCCGTGGACGCTCTGTTTTAACTGAGAGCCGTCCACACGACAATACACACACACATACATACATACATACCTACATGCACATACATACATACATACATACATATACACACACACACATACACACACACACACACACACACACACACACACACACACATATATATATATATATACAGTCACGTGAAAAAGTAAGTACACCCCATGTAAAGTTTTGACTTTTTCAACATATTTCAACATACAGCTATTTGATCTTCATTTCAACAATATTGATAGATAAAGGTGATATAATAAAACAAATATCATGAAACATTTACATTTTGTAGTCCATTGTATAATTTAAATAAACATAAATGCAAATTTCACATGTGGAAAAAGTAAGTACAGTAGTACACCCCTACATTTATCACTACTTCAAATACCTAAAATTAGAATCAGGTGCACCAGCTCAGGTGCAAATGATTAGAACATATCGTTAGAGAGGATCTTGGAGGAACCTGTCTTATTTAAACCTCAGACATTTAGTTTTGTTTGCTCTTTGTTGTTGAAGTGTGCGGCGTCACCATGCCGAGATCAAAAGAGCTCACTGAGGCCTTCAGAAAGAAGGTTATAGATGCCTACGAGTCTGGGAAGGGATTTAAAAAGATCTCCAAACAATTTGAAATCAATCATTCGACTGTCCGGAAGATCATGTACAAGTGGAGAAGATTCCAAACAACTGCCAACTTGTTCAGGCCAGGCCGCCCCAGCAAGTTCAGCCCGAGAGCAGTCCGCAAGATGCTGAAAGAAGTCTCTAAGAACCCCAGAATGTCATCATGGGACCTACAGGTAGCTCTTGCCACTGTTGATGTCAAAGTGCACGAGTCTACCATTAGAAAGAGGCTGCACACATTTGATCTACATGGAAGGTGTGCCAGGAGGAAACCTTTGCTGTCTAGAAAGAACATCAGGGCAAGACTAAAGTTTGCCAATGAACACCTCGGCAAAGACCAGCACTTCTGGAACAATGTGCTCTGGACAGATGAGTCAAAGGTAGAGCTATTTGGCCACAGCACCAGAAGACATGTTTGGCGAAAACCAAAGACAGCATTTAACCACAAGAACCTGATACCAACTGTAAAGCATGGTGGTGGAAATACTATGGTTTGGGCCAGCTTTGCTGCCTCAGGGCCTGGGCAGCTCACCATCATAGAATCCACTATGAATTCTTCATGGTACCAGAGGGTGCTTGAGGATAATGTGAGGCCATCTGTCGGAAAGTTGAAGCTCACCCGAAGGTGGACCTTGCAACATGACAATGACCCTAAACATACCAGTAAATCCACCAAGGAATGGCTGAAAAGAAGGAAATGGAGGGTTCTGGAATGGCCAAGTCAAAGCCAGGATCTAAATCCCATCGAGATGTTGTGGGGGGATTTGAAACGAGCTGTGCATGCAAGAAACCCCTCAAACATCGCACAGCTGAAATAATTCTGTATGGAGGAGTGGGCAAAAATTTCTCCCAGTCGATGTCAGAGACTGGTAGACAGTTATAAGAAACGCCTACTTGAGGTTGTTTCTGCCAAAGGGGGCAATACCACGTATTGGAGCCAAGCGTGTACTTACTTTTTCCACATGCGAAATTTGCATTTATGTTTATTTAAATTATACAATGGACTACAAAATGTAAATGTTTCATGATATTTGTTATATTATATCATCTTTATCGATCAATATTGTTGAAATGAAGATCAAATAGCTGCATGTTGAAAAAGTCAAAACTTTACATGGGGTGTACTTACTTTTTCACGTGACTGTATATAATTTTATAAACAGGAATCAAATTCCTTCGAGGGGCTAAGTGTGAAAAAATTCTGACTCAATGCGGGGCTCGAGCCACGGACCTCCGTTGATAACGTGTCAACAGCCCACTGTGCTATTGAGCCAGCTGCAATCTCCTCACAACTTTTCCACAATTAACACTGCTGCGTGCGCTTCAGTGTTTTCCACACTTTTTTTTTTTTTTTTTTTTGTATACAAGGTCGAGGCTCGTGTAAGAGCTAACATTGATCACAAAAAGACAAACTGACACATAAAACATATGATAAAGGGAGCGGGAGAACAAGATGGAGAGCAGGGACATTGCAAGATCTGTGGGAGGGAGAGGGTTTGGGGGGAGGAGGCACGGGAAGTGGGGGGAGGGGGGGAGAGGAGGGGGGGAGAGTTAAAAAAAAACATGCGGACACTGCTAGGACTTCCAGGAAAGAAGACGGTATTTAAAATAAAAAGCACCGCAAAGCGGGCATAACCCCTCAGCACATGCATGGTGGAAACCAATTTCAAGATGGCTGCCTTGGCGGCCATATTGAAAATCGCAGCGCGCCCATGAACCTTCCTCTACTCAACCCCAACACACACTGCAAAAATGGATTTAATCGGACACGCCATTCTGCTCGAAATTGACAGAAACCAATTTCAAGATGGCTACCGTGGCGGCCATATTGAAAATCGCAGCGCGCCCATTTTCGAAAGGAGCCTTCCTCTACTCAACCCCAACACACAGTGCAAACATAGATTTAATCGGACAAGCCGTTCTGCTTTAAATTTGAGGAAAACAAAAGTTGACGGACGCCCGGGTGGCTGCCGTGGTGGCCATACCCCTTAGCCCAATTTGGGCTGAGGGGTGAAAAGTGGATCTAGGGTGAAATTAGCGGGGGTAGAAAAGATCAAGTTTTTGGATGGGGGAAGATAAGAGATGGTGGTGAACAGCTGTTTTAAAGACCTGGAGGGAGGAGTGGGATTGAAGGGAGTGGGGGAGTTTGTTCCAGAGGTGGGAGAAAAGAGGAATGAAAGAGTGAAGGTGAATAGCCAAAGGGAACTGGGCAGGACTTAAGCTTCCTCAACTTCATCCCTCCTCACTTCAAAGAAAAAAATTCACGACCTCAATCTGCCTTTACTTCCTTCTCCTTGTCTTCATCCTTACCCCTTCCTTCTCTCAACAATCTTAATTGAATAAAATACTTCTTCCTTTAAAAACTTTCCTTTCTCCATCAGTAACATTCCATGTGTTCTTCTTCATCCTGATCTCCAGTATTCCTCATCATGATCATCCGCTGTGCTATTCTTTCGTCTCCTGTTATTTTGCTCTTCTCTGATCCACATCTTCTCTATATTCCAGTATGCCCACATCAACGAACATCACATTTGGTCATTCCTGAATCCATACAAATATAGTGTGATAAGCCAATTGGGCCAATATAATCTTCTTTTTTTTTGGGCTTTTTTCACTTAATCAAAAAATTTTCACTTTATATATATATATATATATATATTGTAGCGGCTACCGCTGGGTTTTCACAATCGCCTTGCACCTATCAAGGACGCGGAGCGATCACCATGCCGGGCTCGTCCAGGACGCCCGGGCAGGCTCGCCCTCAACTTGCCAGGCCGCAGCCAGGACACTGGGCCACGCCCCCTCTCGCCTTTCCTGGGCAAACGCTCCGGGATAATATGTATATATATTGCTGCCCGATAAACGGGCTTTTCAGAGTGCCTGAGTGTTTGGTTTGATTAAAGCAACTCAGATGAATTCCAGCTTTTTGTCGCGTCCATTCTTCCGATCGACGTGGGAGCCCCAGCTCCTTCATTGGTGACCTACCGACATGGACACGGCAGTCGCCCTTAAACTGCCTACCTTCTGGGAGGCTCACGCGGCGGTTTGGTTCGCACAGGCGGATTCCCTGTTCGCCCTGCGAGGCATCACGGCCGACGACACCCGCTTCCACCATGTGGTAGCAGCGCTCGGTTCGGCCACCGCGGCCCACGCCCTGAGCCTCCTCGAGAGCCCGCCAGCTGCTGACAAATACGGCGCGATTAAGAAGCTTCTCCTCGACGCTTTCGCCCTCCCATCGGCGGAACGCGCACGGCGCCTGCTCGACCTGCCCGAGCTCGGCGACACGCGCCCTTCCGAGCGAATGGACTACATGCTTTCACTGCTCGGCGAGCACTCTCCGGCATTCCTGTTCCGGGAGCTATTCCTCCGTCAGCTGCCTAACCCGGTACACCTCGCCCTGGCAAGCACGACGATCACAGATCCCCGGGCCCTTGCCAGAGAAGCCGACAAGATCTCCGCCGCAGGACAGCGCATCGCAGCGGCGACATGGGACCCACCGCCGTCTGACGCAACACCCATGGCGCCCGAGCACCCGGCACGGTCGACGACCAAACTGCCGACGCAATTGGCGGCCGCTACACCGAGCCGACCACTTCCAGCACGACGACCGGAGCCTCCACCTGACCAAGCGTGGTGTTACTATCATGCCAGGTTCGGACAGAAGGCCCGGACATGCCGACCCCCGTGCACCTTCGGCAGGCCGGGAAACGGCCGGGCCGGCGTTCATTACCAGCCATGAGCGCCGGCCACACGGGCAACTTACTGTTCATCACGGATAAAGCGTCCGGACGGCGCTTCCTGTGTGACACCGGCGCCCAACTGAGCGTCATACCCGCCTCTGACCAGGACAGGCAATCCGCGGTTTGCGGCCCCTCCTTGGTTGCGGCCAACGGATCGACCATCCGCACCTTCGGCCCGCGCAACGTCACCCTCTGCTTCGGCGGCCAACGCTTTGCTTGGACGTTTGTAACCGCAAACGTGCCCATGGCTCTGCTAGGCGCCGACTTCCTCTGCGCACACGGACTGCTGGTGGACGTCCAATGGCGTCGTTTAATCAACGCCGAAACCTTCAGCTCCCTGGTATGCACATTGAGCAGCTCCGCGCCGACCGAGCTGGCATGCGCCGTCCCGGCGGCGAACGAGTTTGCTCGCCTGCTCACGGAGTTCCCGGCCCTCACGCGGCCGACGTTTTCGGCCGTCGCAGTACGGCATGGGATCGAGCACCACATACCAACCACAGGCCCGCCGGTCTACGCCAGGGCCCGCCGCCTCGACCCAGCCAAGCTCGCCGTGGTGAAGGCCGAATTCGACGCGTTGGAGCACCTCGGCATCGTGCAGCGCTCCGATAGCGCGTGGGCCTCGCCACTGCACATCGTGCCAAAGCCGGGGGGTGGATGGCGCCCGTGTGGCGACTACCGCCGTCTCAATGACGCTACCACCCCCGACAGGTACCCGATCCCGCATATCCAAGACTTCTCCGCCCGTCTGGCGGGACGGGTCATTTTTTCGAAAATTGATCTCATACGGGGATATCACCAGGTACCTGTCAGGGCGGCCGACGTCCCTAAAACGGCAGTCATCACGCCGTTTGGCTTATTCGAATTCTTGCGAATGCCGTTTGGTCTCAAGAACGCGGCTCAGGCGTTCCAGCGCTTGATGGACGGCGTGCTGCGTGACCTGCCGTTCCTTTTCGTTTACCTGGATGACATCCTCGTCGCCAGCATGTCCCGGGCCGAGCACCTCCTCCACCTCCGAACACTGTTCGGGCGCCTCAGCGAGCACGACCTCATCGTCAACCTGGCCAAATGCCACTTCGGCACGACGGCCGTTGATTTTTTGGGCCACCACATCACCAAGAACGGGGCCGTGCCGCTGCCACCTGGCAACGCCGCATCTTCGCCTCCCTCCACGGCCTTTCCCACCCGGGCCGGAAAGCTTCCCAGAAGCTGGTGTCAGCGCGATTGGTCTGTCACGGCCTTCGTCGGGACGTCCGCGATTGGACCAGCACCTGCACGGCCTGCCAACGGGCCAAGGTCCACCGACACACCCAGGCCCCGCTGGCACCTTTCACCGTGCCCGAACGACGTTTCGACCACGTCAACGTGGATCTGGTGGGCCCCCTCCCCCCGTCACGGGGGTTCACACACCTGCTCACCATGGTGGACAGGACCACCAGGTGGCCGGAGGCCGTTCCCCTCGTCTCCACCACCACCGCCGACGTGGCGCAGGCTTTCATCGCCACCTGGGTCGCCCGCTTCGGCGCACCGGCGGACATCTCGTCAGACCGCGGACCACAGTTCACCTCCGAGCTGTGGGGCGCGGTCGCCCGCAACCTGGGGGTCAAGCTCCACCATACTACGGCCTACCACCCCCAAGCAAACAGGTTGTGCGAGCGATTCCACCGCTCCATGAAGGCCGTGCTCATGGCCTGCCTTCAAGACGGCGGTTGGGCCGACCGGCTGCCGTGGGTCCTTTTGGGCCTCCGCACGGCCCCCAAGGAGGACCTCCAGGCATCCACCGCCGAGCTTGTCTATGGCCAGGCGCTACGCGTCCCGGGCGAATTCGTGCCCGACGCTACCAGTCCCTGGTCCGCAGCTCACCAGCGCTCGGACCTCCAGGAGGCCGCCCGACGGTTTGCCCCCGTGCCAACATCCCACCACGGTGACCCCCAGTCCTACGTCCCCCCAGCACTTCGCACAGCGGAGTATGTTTTTGTGCGTCACGACGCACATCGGGGGCCACTCCGGCCGCCGTACAACGGGCCCTTCCGGGTGCTGCGACGGGACGACAAGTCGTTCGTCATCGACATCGGCGGCAGGTCGGACCGGATTGCAGTGGACCGCCTCAAGCCGGCGCACGTGGACGTCGACCACCCACCACGGGTGGCCCTTCCGCGCGGCGAGGCCGCCCCCCGTCCACGGTGCCCCCCACTCGACCGCCCACCACCACACCGGACCCCCTCCCACGACCCGCCAGGGGTCGCTTCGGCCGGGTCATCAGGACCCCCCTCAAATTGACCCTGCCGGTGCAAGTCGATTCTGGGGGGACGTGTGTAGCGGCTACCGCTGGGTTTTCACAATCGCCTTGCACCTATCAAGGACGCGGAGCGATCACCATGCCGGGCTCGTCCAGGACGCCCGGGCAGGCTCGCCCTCAACTTGCCAGGCCGCAGCCAGGACGCTGGGCCACGCCCCCTCTCGCCTTTCCTGGGCAAACGCTCTGGGATAATATGTATATATATTGCTGCCCGATAAACGGGCTTTTCAGAGTGCCTGAGTGTTTGGTTTTGATTAAAGCAACTCGGATGAATTCCAGCTTTTTGTCGCGTCCATTCTTCCGATCGACGTGGGAGCCCCAGCTCCTTCATGTCAAGCATTTTATGGGCAGTTTCACCTGCTAGTCATGTATGTCACCTGAAACCACTCAGTGACGCCAGGTTCGCTCGACTCCGGCGCAAAAGGCGTGCAGGACACTTCCATGTGTTCCTTAGTCGCCGGACAAATGGGTCTCATCAGCCATTTTGATGTTCACTGCCTCCTCCGGTTCCCGGACAACGTCCGGCCGTAGACGCATTCGTCACCGGCCATCGATATTTTCTCGGAGATTGTGGGCTGACGTGAGAGCTTTATCAGGCACCACACAGACCTGCGACCTCGAGAAGCCATTGAGCTACGGGGGAGGGGGAGGGGCCGGGGGCGGGGAGGACATGTTTTACACAGAGCTGGCAGGGCCAAGAGGAGAGAGGGGGGAAAGGGGGCTGGGGAGGGTGGCAGGGCCAAGAGGAGAGAGCGGGGGAAAGGGGCTGGGGAGGTGGCAGGGCCAAGAGGAGAGAGCGGGGAAAAGGTCTGGAGAGGTGGCAGGGCCAAGAGGAGAGAGCGGGGAAAGGGGCTGGGGAGGTGGCAGGGCCAAGAGGAGAGAGGGAGTAAGGAGGCTGGGGAGGTGACAGGGCCAAGAGGAGAGAGGGAGCAAGGGGGTTAGGGAGGTGGCAGGGCCAAGAGGAGAAAGGGCGGAAAGGGGATTGGTAAGGTGGCATGGGCCAAGAGGAGAGAAGGGGGTAAGGGGAGTCGAGGAAGTGCACAGGGTTGGGGAGTAAGGGGGGTCGGGGAGGTGCACGAGGGCTGTTTTGCAATGGTTTTGTCGCCGATTCTGATAAAGACAACGGCGGCGGCGTCACTCCGGCAGCTTTACATGTTCTTCCGAAGCCTGCTCAACTCGACTTACTTGGACACGCCCGAACAATTGTGGCTCTTCGCTGTATTCCCAGAAAGCCCTTTCTAATGTGAGCAGTGTCAATTTAAGACCATTACATAATAGGTAAACATAGCAGTTTGGAAAGTACAAAGGTAATATTGATTTGTGCTTCATATACTAGCAACTCATGGATATATACATATATATATATATATACGAATACTGTATATCTATCTATATACAGACTTGGCATTTAATATGGAATTTTTTTTTTTCTTGACTTCGGTTTACTTTTTTAACTCAGTATATCAATCTGGTGAGTTTCTTTTACACTTTGGTGATTTATTTGTTAAAAGAACCATGTCACTGATTGTCTGTCGCAGCAAGAAGTCAACAACAGGATTATATCACAGGTGGCGTGGCAAAATGTACGGACAGGTGCATTTGATGATTGGCTTCACAGTCGGGTATACAAGGGTTGTTGCGTTCTGTATTAGTGCAAAACAACTGCTGCACATCTCCAAAAGTTATTGCCGCTTCCTCTGGAGATGGTCCGTCAACTCGACAATGCTGTTTGTCATGGAGTGGTGGCTTTACGAAAATTACGGCATGAAACAGCGTGCTATTGCTCGGCAGTATGGCATCACTCAAGGTCAGGTGTCAAATATCCTGAAACGAAATGCTCAGAGGGGTGTCTCTACTCCAATACCGAGGCCAGGACGTCCCCGCAGAACCACAAGGAGGGATGATCGCCAGCTGCACCGGTTAGTCCGCAATGGCCATACCAAGTCAGCTAATCGCCTTAGGGCTGAGTGGCAGCAACTGACAAATGTGCCTGTATCCAGAAGGCTAGTCAACCAACGACTGGTTCAAGCAGGCTATCGTGCCAGGTGTTCCCTGAGAAAGCCACGCCTGACCAGACAACACAGCCAGCGCCGAATGCAGTGGGCTAGAGAGCACCGTCAATGGCAGCCAGGAAACTGGAATCACGTGACCTTCAGTGACGAGTCTAGATTTCTGGTCTATGGTCAAGATGGCCACATCCGAGTGCGCAGACAAGTGCATGAAGCCAACAACAAAGATTGTATAGTGCCAAGAGCCCAAGCTGGAGGTGTTGGGGTGACCGTTTGGGCTGCTTTTCATGCAGGGGCAAAACTGACCTGGTTGTTCTGAATGGAAACCTGAACCAGTTCAAGTACAGGGCCATTGTGGAAGAAACATTGCTTCCATTTGCTCGTGCAGCCTTTCGAGGAAACTTTGTCTTCCAAGATGACAATGCACGGCCTCATCGTGCTCGCATGACCCAACACTTTCTTGCTGATCGTGGTGTAGAGCATGTGGAGTGGCCTGCCATGTCCCCGGATATGAATCCGATAGAGAACTTTTGGGCAGAATTAACGCGTCAAATCGATCACCAGGACCAGCAGCCGACATCTGTGTGTGAATTGCAGCAGGCTATTGTCACTGCATGGCAAGCGATTCCTGTCCAAACCTTGGCAAACCTCGTGAACAGCATGCCTCAACATGTACGTGCTCTCCTGAATGCTCGTGGGGGTTACACGAAGTACTGAACTGTAATTTTACTGTCCGTAATCCCAGTCGTAATTTAACTTTTGTTTTTGTTAAAAAATTTTTTGGCTAATGTGCAAAATAAAGAGATACTTCTGGAAAACGCACAGAAGTTTAACACTGTACTGTCCATGAATTGAGTTCGATATCAGTTTACATCACTTTCAAGGATCAATTTACTTGTTTCGAAATGTCAAATGTGGTTTTTGTTTCTTTTAAAGGTCACATTAACAAAATGTGGAATAATTTCAACATAATTCCAATGAACTTTTGGTTCTAAGACATCTTGAAAAGTAAGTTCACCCCCACAAAAAAATATTCCATATTAAATGCCAAGTATATATATATATATATATATATATATATATATATATATATATATATATTGTTGCGGACATGAGGCCTGTATTTTTTTGATTGTGTTGTATTGTGGTAAATTGGTGATGATTATTGTTTATTCTGCGCCCCCCTACCTCCGGAGCTGTGTAAAGGTGAAAGGGCATCCCATAATTAGTCCACAAGCATACACGTCAGCCAAGTAATAGAATACCCCTGTTGATAGTTATCTCTTATTCTGTGTTTTAGGGTAAGGCTGTGTCTCCCATTAATTGAAGTACTCCATTGCACCAGTGAAAGAGAATAGATCCCCTTTCATTCCCATCCCCAAAATCTCCATTCCCTTTTACATCCCCTCTCGTGATTGCCAAGCCTCGATTGCCCATATTACATCCCCTCTCGTCATTGCTGAGCCCTCGATTCCCAATCACCTCCCCTCCAATAACCGCCAGTGACCACGAGGCAGGGTCGGAGAAGAAAGGCATGTCTCCACCTCGTCATAGAGGGGAGGAGGGGCGTACCCGCCCGTCGTCATCGAGGGCGGAGCCCGAGGGTCGCGCGACCAACCAGGGCCGAGGTGAGCACCCCGATGGGCGTGTCCAAAACGCCGGCGGCGTAATCGCCGGAGGCGTTATAAAGGCGCGCACGCAGGAAGTGAAGAGTGAGTCGGTTGCCAGTAGAGGGTCCGTGAAGAGTTGGTCACAAAGAGTTGGTCACAAAGAGTTGGTCTGAGTTGGTTGAGAGTCGGTTGCCAGTAGAGGGTCCGTGAAGAGTTGGTCACAAAGAGTTGGTCACAAAGAGTTGGTCTGAGTTGGTTGAGAGTCGGTCGTCAAGTGGAGAGTGGTGAAGAGTCAGTCAGTAGAGGTGGTGGTAAAGAGTGAGGGACCAAGAAAGAAGTGAGGGTTTGGACCAGCGAGTCAGACAAGTCCTGGGAACGCAGCGGAGGCCGCAGCAGCAAGAACACCCACAGCCACTTGGGGCCTGGACGGCGGTTTGGAGCAGGACCGTAAAGGAACGGCGGCTGCTAAACGTGCCGGTTGAGCTGCAGGACCCCCTTGGACCTTTCCTCTCCCTCCAGCCATCCACCTCCTGCCTTTCCACCCTTCTTGTGTACGTGAGTTGTTTTGTTTGTTCTGTCCCTGGGTATTTAATTAAGTCTGTAGGTAAGCTAAAATTTGCACTGTGTCACCTGCGTCTTATGTGTTGTAAATAAACCTTGATTGCTCCTTTTTGCTTGTGTAAATAATAAATCCAATTACTCTTCTGTCCGTCTATTCGTTTTATTCCTTTTCCTCTTTGCATTCGTCGTTTTAGTCTTTTCCCCTCATTGAGCAGCTGCGGTGCGATCCGGCCAAAGTTCTGGGTGAATCGGGTGAGTCAGGGATCCTGTAACGGTCGCGGCAATACCACTGCTCGGTAAATAACATCTTAATCCGCGATCAGTAACAATTGGTGTCTGGGAGTGGGATTCGAGGCCCGAACCAAATTTTTAAAACGAATAGAGAAAAAAAAAAATTTGGTCAAAATTACGAGCTGCCGAAATTTGTTTTTTTTAAAGAAAAACCCGAATTTTGAAATCGCGCCATGGCTGGTCAAGGCGACGGGATGCCGGTGGGAGAGATAGAAGGGTTAGGAGTAACCCAGGATCAAATGGAGGGGAGCAATGAGGAGGCGGTTGAGGGAGTATCAGGCGCGCAAAATGGCGCCTCGCACATGGCCACGGCGACCGCGCCCGCGACCGTAGCAGCGCCGCAGGTGGATTCGAACCTTTTTATGTTGCAAATCGGGGCCCTTATGGAGAGGCTAGAAGCAAAAATGGGGGTAATGGGAAACCAAATGGGGGTAATGAGGGATGAAGCGAGGGATACCGGTGAGGGATTAGACAAGAAATTTGAGGGGTTAGACAATGGGATAAAAGAGGTGAAAAATGGGTTAATGGGGTTAGAAAATAGGATGGAAGGCAAATTGCGGGAGATAGGGGAGCAATCCGCCCGAGAAATTAAACAAATGGGAGAGCAGATAGAGGAGGTAAAAATCGGGGTAGAAACCAAACTGGATGCTCAGAGGGATGAATTGGGACAGATGAGGGCGGCATCTACAAAAGAAAGGGAGGAGATGAAGGAGGAGATACGACGAGGTGTGGGTGAGGAGGTCTCGGGGCTACGCGAGGAGGTAAAGCGAGGTGAGAAGCGTATGGAGAAAGAGGTGAGAAATAATACGGCAAAGTTACAAGGGGGAATAGAAGATCTGACGGAGGAGGTGGAACAGCTGACAGAGGGACAAACGAAGTTAGTGGAGCAGGTTCAAAGGAACACTGCAGTACTCGGAGGGTTAAAGGCGACACAAAAAGAAATTAAAAATGACTTGATAGCGACACAGAGGCAATGTCAGATGGTACGTGAGGAACTGACAATGAGGGTGGACGAGGTGACAGAGATAATGGAGACAAAGGACCGGCAGGTGAGGATGCACATAGAGACGGTCACGGTAGCCTTAGAGGACAAACTTGAGGAGACGCACCGAGAAATAAAAGAGGTGAAGCAAAAATTAGAGGAAGTGGAAGAAGAGGTGAGTGAAATTAAGAAGGGACGGACAGAAACTAAAAGAGAAATCCAGGAGGAGGTGATGGAATATGTGCAAGGTCGGTGCTCAACTCATGATGTGATGCTCACTAACCGAATAAAGAGTTTGCAGGTGGCAAAGGAGGTGCGACGACGAGGTACGGAGGTGAGTGGCAATGTATATGATGTGAGGAAAGCTTCAGTCGGCTTGGGGATTGGTTTGGATCCGGGTGTTCGTGAGAGGCCGTTGGTGAAGTGTGCGACAGGTCTGGTGTGCGAAAAAAGAGGTGTGCGAGAATGTCCGACCATGGGGTGTGTGAGGAAAAAGTGCACGCCGAGGAGTGAGTGTGCCGTCAAGAGTGAGTCAGTCGTAGCGCGTGTGCGAGGGAGTACATGGAAGCGCGGTGTGGTGAGTGTTACGGAGGAAGTAACAAGAGAGTGTACGCCTGTGGTGAGAGTTACAGAGGATGTAACGAAAGAGTGTGCGCGAGAGGATGCGCGAGAAAGGTGTGTAACGGACAGGTGCATGAGGAAAGAGTGTGCTGTCGAGAGTAAGGGTGAGTGCGCTGTCAAGAATGGAGGTGAGAGTAGTGAGAGTGACACGGAGCGTGAGTTGGTTGTGACAGGTGAGCGAGGATGTACACCTGGAATGGAAGGATGCACACCTGGAATGGTAGAGCGTGTGTGGGAAGGCACGCTGGAATTGGTAGTGAGGCACGTGGTTGGGTGTGCGAGTGAGAGCACACCTGTGATTGTCACAGAGGAGGTGACCGAGGAGGGGGCGCGAAGAGGGGTGTTGGTGAGGTGTGCGAGCGACGAATGTGTGCCAAGGTGTTCGGTGGTCAGGTGTGTGACCAAGTCGGTGAGCGGAATGAGTGTACCGAGGTGTGTAAGAAAAGGTACGACGAGGAGCATGGAAACGGCTGCATGTATGAGCAAGAAAGGGGTAGCGTATGCATGTAAGCATCCAGGTGAAGCATCGACGGTAACCGGGTTAGAGGTGAGAACGACTTATAGCCGAATCGGGCCCTCGGTGCGCGTCGGGCAGCTTCGCGTGCCGCGAGGACCAGCGGGGATCCGAACCACGGCGGTTTTGAAAGAACCGCCGTACGCGATCCACGCTGTGCCTCGCTTGGAACGGCCGCGTCCGGGCTCCACTAGGCGGAGCGGGCAGCCCGATAGGAAGGGTCGTCATGGCGACCACTTTCTATTGAGACGTGCCGGCAGGTCGAGATCGGGACATTGGATGGCTCCACGCCGAGGTGGTGCATGGGATCTCGGCCCGGGTAAGCCCCCGTCCCTGCCCCGAATGCGGGACGCATCCAGCCGCCGGCACAAAAGAACCCGCGTTCATGGCTCGGCTGTACGAAGCCGAGCTTTAGACGTGAATTGGCGCACCGAGAGGATGTAATAAGTAGACGGGTGATGAGGATAGTGATTTGATACGAAATTTATAATAGTGGGTAGGATTGGCAGTAAATGGAAAATTTTTGAATTGGTTGGAATTTGGACGAGCAAAATTGATAGAGAGACCCCCGATGTGGTGGGATGGCAAATCCACCATCCCTCACAGAGTGGGGCAAATGCGCTATAGATTATGGGGTGTATGGCAGTGAAAACTAGCCCGGGTGGGTTAGGATATTGATAGGGATCTAGCGAAGATGACATTAGGTAACGTTAAGATTAGTTAGTGACTGATACCTGTAGTGGGGACGCAGGTAGATTAGTGTGGATTATAATGACGTGGGAGCGCAATAGTTTAAAGGGACGACTGGGAAGCGCAAGTTTCAGAGGGGAGTAGTTAGCTGAGATGATGCCGTGTGTTTGAGAATTGAACAGGTGTGATTGCACAGGTGTGCAACTGAACAGGTGTGTGGAGCAGTGTATGAGGGAGTAGTGGTGATTGCGTGTTGTGTTGACCAAATGGTCCAGGAAGAGGAAGAGGGTGCAGGTGGCACCAGGTATGATTGCACAGGTGTGCAACGACAGGTGAATGGAGGACAGGTGTATGGAATAAATAGTATGGAGTATTGGAATGGATGGTCGTGGAGTGAGTATGGTGGAAATTGTGGAGTGGAGTGGATGGTGCGAAGGTGTGAATGGGGGAAGAGTGGACCCCCATCACGGATACCCGGGGCGGGTAGTGGAAGTGTTAGGTAGAGGGTACAGGTAAATTGTGGTTGGATATTGGCATCTGTGGTGCGGGTGAAAGAATGGTCTTTGGATGGGTGCATTAGTGTTGTGGAAATGGCTGGGCGTGTAGCCTGTTAGTGTGTGTAGTTGGTTTGGGCACTCCACCACTGTGAGGATGTCGGCCAGGTGAGGCCGCAGGTGGGCTCTGGGAGCCGGTAGAGTTGTGGATGGGGCCCGAGGATCCGGAGGACGGACCCGGGTAGCCCAGTGCCAGAGAGGGCACCGAGTGGGGAGAGCGCCAGAGGGCCTTCCCCAGGTAGATAGCTTAGGGTAAGGAGCAGGTAAGCTCGGAGGCAACTGCAGTGGTGGAGGTGTGCAGGTGGGTAGACCTGCTGGGAGAGCTACACGTCGCAGCCCAGAAATTGTGCGAGGGCACCGGGAGGTGAATCGGGGGAGTGAGACCCCAAATTGAGAAGCACCACAGTTTGGTCAATGGGAATTGGTTGTTAGAACCCATAGTGTAAGTGGCCAATGGATTGGCAGGGAAAGACCCCGGGTAGTGTAAAGTGTGTTAAACTCATTTAGAGGATAGTTAGGATGAAGGATCTCCTCGCACCATCTGCATCCACTCACCTGAGGTGACAGGTACTCCACACCATGCCATGTTTTGATTATTTTTTACTGTGCAAATGTTTGGATTGTGAGACGCATCATGACGTGGGTGTGACATTGTGCTTTGGTGTTCCATCTCTTCCTCCTTATGAGGATTGATGATAAATTTGGTGATGGCAAATTTTGAAGTAGAGGGATTGTGGAGACGAATTTGGTATAGGGGAAATATGGGGAAGACGTGACAGTAGTGACAAATTTGTAAATGTGTAGATTTTTGTACATATGGGGTAAGGGCAAGGGTAGGGTAGGTGACAGGGCGGTGACGTACGGTAGGGACGAGCTTTCTCACTTCGCCCTCCGTACGCATTTCGCCTTGCATTGCCTTATTGATGTGTACCCTTGTGACCTTACCCCTCGCTCAATTGTCTTTCCCCTTTTGTCTCCCACATGACCTGTGCGCCATTGGGTGCCGAGGGGAGCGTGCGTGGGTCGGCCATTGTGCGCCCGAAATTCCCAGAACCAGCTGTCTGCATCGATGCACCACATTATGGACCACATGCCTGTGGCCGAGCACCACTTATGGACCCCATGGGTTGGGGCATGGCCCCTCTGCTGGAACCGGCCATGAGGGCCCGAAATCTTGCTGGCGGACCTTGGCCACAGGGCACCGATGCCCCACAGGTGAACCACACTAGTCGGCCCTGTGGGCCATAAATAAAATAAATAAAAAGGACACATTGGGTGCAAGTTTTAACACAAATAGGCCGCCAGTAAGCAAAGCAAAAGAATGACAACATCTGGAAGAACAAATAAGAATCACCAGCAGAGGGAGCCGAAGAGCAAGAGACACCTGCAGGGTTTGGGTTTGTTGGTTTTATTTTATTGATGAACAGTGGTGACTGCACCGATTGGTGCTTGGGTGCTTGTATTGGTGCGTTTTTGGGTGCGTTCATGGTGCGTCGATGCAGAGCAGACTGTCTCCCCCCCAGAAAGAACAATCACAGGTCCTGGGTTAGTTTTGTAAATAAAAGTAGCGTCAAGTGTAAATAATGCTTCCCACCGTCAGTGTATAGTTTGAAGACCATTCTGCGATTCGGTTAACTGTGGGCGTAAGTCTGTTAGGCAGGGTGCAATGGAGCAGCGGGACACATTTATTTATGTTTTAAAACTGTCGCACTCAGGGTCAGGTTAAAAATAGAGGGAACTACACCTACGTGTCACACTAAAAATAAAAGTTGTAGGCCCGGGACGTGCCTAAGAGGAGGAGGGTGCAGTGTTGCGGACATGAGGCCTGTATTTTTTTGATTGTGTTGTATTGTGGTAAATTGGTGATGATTATTGTTTATTCTGCGCCCCCCTACCTCCGGAGCTGTGTAAAGGTGAAAGGGCATCCCATAATTAGTCCACAAGCATACACGTCAGCCAAGTAATAGAATACCCCTGTTGATAGTTATATCTTATTCTGTGTTTTAGGGTAAGGCTGTGTCTCCCATTAATTGAAGTACTCCATTGCACCAGTGAAAGAGAATAGATCCCCTTTCATTCCCATCCCCAAAATCTCCATTCCCTTTTACATCCCCTCTCGTGATTGCCAAGCCTCGATTGCCCATATTACATCCCCTCTCGTCATTGCTGAGCCCTCGATTCCCAATCACCTCCCCTCCAATAACCGCCATTGACCACGAGGCAGGGTCGGAGAAGAAAGGCGTGTCTCCACCTCGTCATAGAGGGGAGGAGGGGCGTACCCGCCCGTCGTCATCGAGGGCGGAGCCCGAGGGTCGTGCGACCAACCAGGGCCGAGGTGAGCACCCCGATGGGCGTGTCCAAAACGCCGGCGGCTTAATCGCCGGAGGCGTTATAAAGGCGCGCACGCAGGAAGTGAAGAGTGAGTCGGTTGCCAGTAGAGGGTCCGTGAAGAGTTGGTCACAAAGAGTTGGTCACAAAGAGTTGGTCTGAGTTGGTTGAGAGTCGGTTGCCAGTAGAGGGTCCGTGAAGAGTTGGTCACAAAGAGTTGGTCACAAAGAGTTGGTCTGAGTTGGTTGAGAGTCGGTCGTCAAGTGGAGAGTGGTGAAGAGTCAGTCAGTAGAGGTGGTGGTAAAGAGTGAGGGACCAAGAAAGAAGTGAGGGTTTGGACCAGCGAGTCAGACAAGTCCTGGGAACGCAGCGGAGGCCGCAGCAGCAAGAACACCCACAGCCACTTGGGGCCTGGACGGCGGTTTGGAGCAGGACCGTAAAGGAACGGCGGCTGCTAAACGCGCCGGTTGAGCTGCAGGACCCCCTTGGACCTTTCCTCTCCCTCCAGCCATCCACCTCCTGCCTTTCCACCCTTCTTGTGTACGTGAGTTGTTTTGTTTGTTCTGTCCCTGGGTATTTAATTAAGTCTGTAGGTAAGCTAAAATTTGCACTGTGTCACCTGCCTCTTATGTGTTGTAAATAAACCTTGATTGCTCCTTTTTGCTTGTGTAAATAATAAATCCAATTACTCTTCTGTCCGTCTATTCGTTTTATTCCTTTTCCTCTTTGCATTCGTCGTTTTAGTCTTTTCCCCTCATTGAGCAGCTGCGGTGCGATCCGGCCAAAGTTCTGGGTGAATCGGGTGAGTCAGGGATCCTGTAACGGTCGCGGCAATACCACCGCTCGGTAAATAACATCTTAATCCGCGATCAGTAACAATATATATATATATATATATATATATATATATATATATATATATTGTTACGGAACCCAACGTCGGCCTCTGTTCCCCTTATCGAGGGGGGATTAATCCCCTCGTCTATGACTGACCGACGTGGTCCTGGGGTATGACGTCACGCCCGGTCAGCGCTGGGTAGGGTATTAGGCCCAACCGTCCTATGACCTAAATACCAGCGCCTCCCGGTACACAAGGAAACACCCCCGCTCACGGCCGCAGCGTAATGGATTGGTTGCGCCGAGCGAAGCGAACTGCGGCGTGAGCCGTTTATCGAAGGGGCTAAACCCGATTCATATTCGTTGGCCGAATCGCGCCCCGTACACTCAATTTGGAAACCTCTAAAGCGACCGAATGTGAAGAAGAAGACAAAGTAGGAAGAACAGGGATTTATTATTATTTACACACAACTCAAGGAAGAAAAGCAATCAAAGTAATATACAAGGAAATGGAAGAATCAGAAGGACACAGTGCAAATACTAGCTTATACTATGCAGTCTTACTTAACCCCAGGGACAAGACACACAAAACAAACTCACGTACATGAATGGGGAATTGCAGAGTGGATTGGCTGGAGGGAGAGGAAGGTAGAACCACAAGCTGGAAGGTTGAGCAGGGCGCACAGCAAGCAGGTCCTTTCCGGGCTGGGAGCGAGCAGGGCGGCGGCGGCACACGTATCTTGATCGTTCCACGCGGCAGGGCTCGTTCTTTCGTTGACACGCCTCGGGCTCTCTTGTCATCTGCCCCGGGCCCCTCGTTCTATCTCATACCTCAAACGCGGGTGTGACACGCCCCCCTCTCTTTGGGTACCGCCCTCCCCCGTGCTCTGTTTCGTTGCCTTATATGGCAATGCCACGGTCTTGCTACCTTATTTGGGCATGGGGCTGAACAGCCCGCCCCTCGTGGCGAGCCACGGGCTTGTATCCTTATTTGGGCATGGGGCTGAAAAGCCCCGCCCCTCGTGGCGCGCCCTGGGCTTGCCTCTTCCCGGCGACCCCGCCCTTTCTGTCAAACAGAGCACGGAGCACATATTCATCCTAGCAGCGAACGCCGCTTCCAAAGCCAGGCCAGTTGAGGGGGCGCGCACCCCACGATTGTTAAGTTTCGTTACCCAGAGAGGGAGAGTTCGGCTGGGAAATGTCATTATTGAAGGGGAGCTATCCTTATTTTATTCGGTGCAATGGAGTGTCAATCACTGGGCAACAGAGTCTTAAACTGGAACACATAATAAGGGAATAACTATGTAGAGGCTCTAAGATTGGCTAGGTGTATGCGATGAATTAACTAATGGGGACGACCTTTGACCTTTACAATTATGGGGGTATTTACACAGATTCATTACTTTTACAGAGGGTGATATTTACAACAATTATACAGGATTCTCAAATCCGTTACAATATATATATATACAGTATATACTATATATATATATATATATATATATATATATATATATATATATATATATATATATATATATATATATATATATATATATATATATATATATATATATATATATATATATATTGTTGTGGATATGAGGATTGTGTTTTTTTTATTGTTGTAAAAATATCGCCCTCCTTCCTCCAGTTGTGTATAAAGGTCAAAAGGGCGTCCCGTAATTAGGTCATAAACAATCACGTTAGCCAATCATAGATTCCCTGCTTGTTGGTAGTTTATTTCCTTATTCTATGTAGGTTAAGGCTGTGTCTTCCATTAATTGACACTCCATTGCACCGAATTCAAATAGATAGATCCCCTTTCAATCCCATTCCCAAAGCCTTTCCTGCCAACTGCATTCGCCGCAGCTGCTGGGCGGTTTTCACCGTGACTCCATTAGCCACGAGGTGGGCTTGGAGAAGAAGGGGGAGGAGCCACCGAATCCAGGGCGTGCCCGCCCATCGTCATCAAGGGTGGAGCCAGAGAGCCCGTGCCGACCAATCAGGGCCGAGGCGAGCTCACCGATGGGCGTGTTCTGGAGGCCGGCGGCTTGATCGCCCGCGGCATTATAAAAAGCGCACGCGGAAGCCTTTGACAAGTGCCAAGAAAGAGTTGCACCAAGGTTCCAAGAAAGAGTTGCGCCAGAGAAGAGTGAGGAGTCCTGAGAGCAAGCATTGAGGAAAGAATCCAGACGAGCTTGGTAAAGGCAGAGGAAGGTATCCCCACGGAGAGTTGCGCCCGTTCAGAAGTTGGCTCCACCAGCAGTTTTGGCTCCACCCGCAGTTGGCTCCACCAGCAGTTTTGGCTCCACCAGCAGTTTTGACTCCACCAGGCAGCTTTACCCCACGGGAACCGGATTGCGGTGGCATCGGTGGCCGTCGAGGTCCAGCCTGACGTCCCGTGCGGGATCAAGCCCGAACCATCTGCCCCAGCTGAACCTTCCCATTCCTCCTTCCAATCATTCCTGCCTGCAAATTCCCCATTCGTGTGAGTCCGTCTTTTGTTTGTTCTGTCCAGGGTATTAATTAAGACTGTAATAGGTAAGCTCGAATTTTCACTGTGTCCTTCTGGTCCGTCCCTCTTTCTGTCTTTATTTTATTATCCTTCCTTCTCCTTGGTTTCTTTTGGTCCTGTAAATAGTAAATAAATAATAGTACTATTTCCAACCTTTTGCCTTCGTCTTCCTCTTCTTCACATCCGTGTCGTCTTTGTCTTTTCCCCATTGAAAACCTGTGGCACGATTTGGCCCACGTTTAAGGAATCGGGTCTTAGTCATTGTTATAGTAAGGGCATTTTATGAGATATTTCACAAATCTGTTAACTAAATTGTTACCAAAAAATTTCTTCACCAATATGTTTGTAAAGGTGTGTAATAACATGTGTTAAAATGTTGAAGTTCAACTCCCATGGGAAACCCAGAAAAAAAGCTGTTGAATTCGGGTACCGAAAAATTGTTTTCGAGAATTTTATTTTTTTTAATCGGCCCTTAAATAACTTATGAGGGGTCAAATAAGGGTTTTTCATGATTCTGAGTTGATTGTTAACATTTATATTTTCACTTTTACATTTACACACAAAGTAGCTTTTATTTCACATACATATTGTTGCGGATATGGGATTTGGCCTCCATGTCCGCTTGTAAATATTCCCCTATTTCCCCAATACTCCCCAACTATCCCCAATCCCCCATTCCCTAGTCCCATTGTCTGTAAACAACACTCTGTAGAACCGACCTTCCCCTTTTTCCCCCATTAAATGTCGTGCCCAGGTCCACCGCATCTCACGTAGACAACTTTCGGACATCTTGCTAGTTATTCTTAGTCTATGTCAGTTAAGGACTCGTTTCCATTAATTCTGACTCTTCGTTGCACCAGAATGTGATTATATGGCACCAGTAGTGAGTTTAGGACCTTCCCATACCTCCTCCCATCTTCTTCCCCAAACAACAACTACAACAACAACTACAACAACAACTACAACAACTACAACAACGGCGCGCGCGGGGAGTGTGCGTCCTCACTCCGGCTCGGTTAGCCGCCATTACCCATGTGCGCCGACGGGGTTACCACGAAGGGGCTGCCTGTCGGCCCCTCGTCAAGGGCGGAGCCGGTAACCCCCCGCACCCAATGAGAAACAACGGGCCGATTCCATCTGGGGCGGAGCTAACGAGCCGAGGGCGTGTCACTCCCCGCCGGAGATACGCAGCGACTTACCGGATGTGGAGTGAGATGCGCCTGAACCACGGAGAGCAAAGGACGCCACCCCCAGCGCGACGATACCTCCCCGCATCTTTGGACCGGACCGGGTCGATTCTGTCCTTGAGCCAAGAGTGCACCTTGAGCCATCGACTGCCCGCTTTCCTTGCCATCAATCCCCGTGTGAGTCAGTTTTGTCCTGTTTATCTGTGGTCTGTCGGGAATAAGATAAGTGTGTCTAAGTGCCTATCTTTCTATGCTGTCCCTCTCATTCCTGTAATCTAACCTTCCGCCATATTATAACCTCCTCCGGAGGTCTTGAGAACCGTATCCCTGGTGTCGTGTCATTTTAATCCCAGCCGTTGTGTCCTTTTCCTTCATTGATCTAGCGTAGCGCGGCTCGGCCAAGGTTCGAGTATAATCGGGTAACTTGTGCGGACACGGCGGCCATTCCGCTCGGCCCACCATAACATCAAAGTCGTGTCTGTAACAATTGGTGTCAGGAGTGTCGGATTCGGACCTGGGACTAAATTCATTTAGCCCAAATTTTGGAACACCAAGTGTACCATTAGGGTAACATTTTGGTGTTGGGAAGTAGAATTCGATCCGGAGCGCGTTTTACGCGCTCGAAATTATAACAGCGAAATTTGATTGTGTTTTACAAAATATAAAAACCCGAATTTTGAAAGTCGCGCTATGGCAGACCAAGTCGGCTGGGGTCCGGTAGAGGAGAGTGAGGCAGGGTCGGTCCAGGACCAAATTGAGGGACGTGAGGAGAGCGAAGCAGCGAGGGTAGCAGACGCACAAAATAGCGTCGTTGCGCCCGACGTTGCGGGAGCGCAAAATGGCGCCTCGCACGAGCGCGGGGTAGCCGCGCCCGCTGCGCAAATAGCGGGAATTGATGTGCGGGACCTCATGGCGCAGATTAATGCAACCATACTAATGGCAAATATGGGGCTAGAAGCAAAAATGGATGCTCAGGGTGAGCGAATGGGACAAATGGGAAACCAAATGGGGGTAATGAGGGACGAAGCGAGGGGTACCGTTGAGGAGTTAGACAAGAAATTTGGGAAATTAGACAATAGATTAGGGGAAATACAGGAGGGGTTAATGGGGGTAGAAAACAGAATGGCCGCTCAAGAGAATCAAATGGAAGGGATGCAAAAGGGGTTAGAGGGGTTAGAAAACAGTATGGAAGGCAAATTGAGGGACATGAGGGACCAAGCGGAAAGGGAAGTTAAACAAATGGGGCAGCAGATAGAGGGGGTCAGAATGGGGGTAGAAACCAAACTGGATGCTCACAGGGAGGAAATGGAGCAGATGAGGGTGGCATCTGGGCAGGAGATGCAAGTGATGGGAGAGGAGATCAGAAGAGGTGTGAGTGAGGAGGTCGGAGGAGTGCGCGAGGAGGTGAGGCACTGTAAGGAGCACATGGAGAAGGAGGTGAGAAAGGGGACTGTAAAGTTACAAGGGGGCATAGAGGACCTGACGCAGGAGGTGGAACAGCTGACAGAGGGACAAAAAGAACTAACGGACCAGGTAAAGAAGAACACAGCGGTAATAGGAGGGTTAAAAGCGACACAAAATGACCTAAAAAATGACTTGGTAGCGACGAAGAGGGAATGTCAGATGGTACGTGAGGGATTGACAACGAGGTTGGACGAGGTGATAGAGGTAATGGAGACGAAGGACCGGCAGGTGAGGACGCACATGGAAACGGTCAAGGTAGCCTTGGAGGACGAGCTTGAGGAGACGTACCGGGGAATAAAAGAGGTGAAGCAGAAATTAGAAGAAGTGGAAGAAGGGGTGAGTGAAATTAAGAAGCGACGGAGAGGGGATAAGAAAGAGATAAAAGAGGAGATAAAAGAATTGGTCCAAAGTCTGTGTTTGGATCGTGATGATGTGCTCATTAACCGGATGAGGGATTCGCAGGTGATGGAGGAGAAGCGAAGAGGAAGAGGACCCGGTGTAAGTGGTGACCAATATGGTCGTGCGTATGATGCGCCAGGGGATTTAAGAAGCTTGGGGGTCGAGATGGACCCGGGTGTTCGTGAGAGGCCGTTGGTGAAGTGTGCGACAGGTCTGGTGTGCGAAAGAGGAGGTGTGCGAGAAAGTCCGACTCTGGGGTGTGTGAGGAAAAAGTGCGTGCCAAGGAGTGAGGGTGCTGGCGAGAGTGAGTCGGTCGTAGCGCGTGTGCGAGGGAGCACATGGAAGCGCGGTGTGGTAAGTGTTACAGAGGGTGTAATGGGAGAGTGTGCGTGAGAAAGGTGTGTAACGGGAGAGTGTGTGCGAGAAAGGTGTGTAACGGACAGGTGCATGGGGAAAGAGTGCGCTGTCAAAAGTAAGGAAGAATGCACACCTGTGGTGAGTGTTACAGAGGGTGTAACGGGAGAGTGTGCGCGGGGAAGGTGTGTAACGGACGGGTGCATGAGGAAAGAGTGCACTGTCGGGAGTAAGGGTGAGTGCGCTGTCAAGAATGGAGGTGAGAGTAGTGAGAGTGACAAGGAGAGTGAGTTGGTTGTGACAGGTGAGCGAGGATGTACACCTGGGATGGGAGGATGCACACCTGGAATGGTAGAGCGTGAGTGGGAATGCACGCTGGAGTTGGTGGTGAGGCACGTGGTTGGGTGTGCGAATGAGAGCACACCTGTGATTGTCACAGAGGAGGTGACAGAGGAGGGGGCGCGAAGAGGTGTGTTGGTGAGGTGTGCGACCAACGAATGTGTGCCAAAGTGTTCGGTGGTCAGGTGTGTGACCAAGGCTGTGAGTGGAATGAGGGTACCTGGGTGTGTAAGGAAAGGTACGAGGAGCATGGGCACGGCTGGATGTGTGAGCAAGGAACGGGCTGCGGGGTGTAAGCATGCAGGTGAGGCATCGAAGGTAACCAGGTTAGAGGTTAGGTCGACTTTTAGCCGAATCGGGCCCTCGGTGCGTGCCGGGCCTCGCTTTGAACGGCCGCGTCCGTGCTTCACTAGGCGGAGCGGGCAGCTGGATTGGAAGGGTCGTCGTGGCGACCACGTTTTGTTAAGACGTGCCGGCAGGTCGAGATCGGGACATTGGATGGCTCCACGCCAAGATGGTGCGTGGGATCTCGGCCCGGGTAAGCCCCCGTCCCTGCACCGAGTGCCGGACGCATCCAGCCGCTGGCACAGAACAACCCGCATTCATGGCTTGGCTTTACGAAGCCGGGCTTTGGACAGGAATTGGCGCACCGAGAGGTATTAGTGAGTAGACGGGTGATGAGGATAGTGTTTTGGCCCCAAAATTAGAGAAAAACAAAATTTGATGATTGGCAAAGGATTGGCAGTAGTGATTGGCAGATGATGGGTAGGATTGGCAAATTTTTAATTTGTTGAAATTTGATGTGCAAAATTGGTAGTGAGCGATGGGCCCAGTGGGTAAGGGTGGCATCCCTGCCACCCTTCCCATGGTGGGGCAAAGGAGCTATAGCTTATGGGGTGTATGGCGGTGAAAACTAGCCCGGGTGGGTTAGGATATTGATAGGGATCTAGCGAAGATGACATTAGGTAACGTTAAGTTTAGTTAGTGACTGATACCTGTAGTGGGGACGCAGGTAGATTAGTGTGGATGATAATGACGTGGGAGCGCAATAGTTTAAAGGGACGACTGGGAAGCGCAAGTTTCAGAAGGGAGTAGTTAGCTGAGATGATGCCGTGTGTGTGAGAATTGAACAGGTGTGATTGCACAGGTGTGCAACTGGACAGGTGTGTGGAGCAGTGTGTGAGTAATGAGTGTGTTGATCAGCGCGAATGCGCTTGGGGAGAGAAGGGTGCAGGTGGCACCAGGTGTGAGAGCACAGGTGTGCAGGTACAGGTGTGTGGAGAGAGTTGGAGTAAGTGGTACGGAGTGGTGTGCATGGTGCGAAGGTGTGGATGGGGGAAGAGTGGACCCCTTTCATGAGTACCCGGGGCGGGTAGTGTAAGTGTTAGGTAGAGGGTATAGGTAAATTGTGGTTGGATATTGGCATTTGTGGTGCGGTTGCAGAATGGTGTTGTGGATGGGTGCATTAGTGTTGTGGAAATGGCTGGGCGTGTAGCCTGTTAGTGTGTGTAGTTGGTTGGGCACTCCACCACTGTGAGGATGTCGGCCAGGTGAGGCCGCAGGTGGGCTCTGGGAGCCGGTAGAGTTGTGGATGGGGCCCGAGGATCCGGAGGACGGACCCGGGTAGCCCAGTGCCAGAGAGGGCACCGAGTGGGGAGAGCGCCAGAGGGCCTTCCCCAGGTAGTTAGGTTAGGGTGAGGAGCAGGTAAGCTCGGAGGCAACTGCAGTGGTGGAGGTGTGCAGGTGGGTAGACCCACTGGGAGAGGTACACGCCACAGCCCAGAAATTGTGCGAGGGCCCGGGAGATGAATCGGGGGAGTGAGACCCCAAATTGAAAAGCACCACAGTTTGGGCAATGGGAATTGGTTTTTAGAACCCATAGTGTAAGTTGGCCAATGGATTGGCAGGGAAAGACCCCGGGTAATGTAAAGTTGTTAAAGTCATTTAGGAAATAGTTAGGATTGATGAACCTGTCGCACCATACGCAGCCACTTACCTGAGGTGATGATGATGACTCCACACCTGTGTTTTCTTTGTTCTGTGTGCAGGAACTGAGAATTGCTGTGTGGATTGGTGAGACGCATCACGACGTGGATGAGACATTGGGGTGATTCCATCTCTCCCTCCTTAGGAGGGACTGATGATGAATTGGTGATGGCAAATTTTGATGTTGAGTTGGAGATGGCAAATTTTGATGAGAGTTGGAAATAGCAAATTTGATTGGTTAGGAGGGAGAGAAGACGAATTTGGTTTATGGGAGGAACGGGGAAGACAGTAGGGACGTTTGTTGATTAGTAAAATAGATGTTTATGGGTAGTGTTGTGTTTTGTGGATACAGTAAGGGGTAAGGGAGGGGCCATGTAGGTTACCTGGTGGGGGGGGGGGGGGGGAGCGTACGGTAGGAACGTACCTGTCTCACCTGGTTCCCATGTGCCCCTAGTGTGCATTACCTTGTGTTGCGTGCACTTTTGCGCCATTACCACCTTACTCACTTGTCTGCTTCTTTTGTCTCCCACCTCCGAGGATCTGGCTTTGGGGCAGAGAGAGAGAGGAGAGAGAGGTGCTGGCTTTGCAGTTGTGGGCCTGCACTTTCGCTGCTTGCTGCCTGGATCGATACACCATATGGACTGCAATGTTTGTGGCCACCCACCAGGGACCGCAGTTCTTATGCGGCCAAGCACCACCCGTGGATGGACCTATGGGTCAACGTGGCACCTATGCCATACAGGTGAACCACTAATAGTTGGCCCCTGACGGCCACAATACAGAAATGGACGCGGTTGGTGCCTTTCTTTATTTTTGAAAGCAGTAAGAAGGCCAAGTGCACCACACGAAGGCAAGACCAGCGGCAGACCATCGGCCGGCTGCGACACCACACCGTGATTTATAGACACTTTATTGGTGCACCGGATGGTGCTGACTGTGTGATGGGGTGGTGCTTTTGGTGCTTGGAAGGGGTGCTCTGCACATTATTAAAGGCCGTAAGGCCACAGAGCACTCGTGGGTTGGTGTATCGATGCTGGCATGCGTGCTCTCTCTATGCATAACATCTGCATGTGTCCCTCCAAAAACAGGTCCTGGATCGTAGTGTAAATAGCAGCGTAGTCTTGTAAATAATGCTCCCTACCGGCTGTATGTTTAGTTTGCGAATTCTTTCCGCGATTCGGTTATCCTGTGGGTGTGTTTCTGTGAGGAGAAGGGTGCAACGTCGCAGGGGGACATATTTACTCATTTGTGAATATCTGTAAAACTGTCGCACTCAGGGTAGAGTTAATAGTAGAGGGAACTACATCTGAGTGCCACACTAAAATAGGTAAACATTTATCGGGTCGGGACGCCCCGAGGGTAGAGAAGGGTGCAATGTTGCGGATATGGGATTTGGCCTCCATGTCCGCTTGTAAATATTCCCCTATTTCCCCAATACTCCCCAACTATCCCCAATCCCCCATTCCCTAGTCCCATTGTCTGTAAACAACACTCTGTAGAACTGACCTTCCCCTTTTTACCCCATTAAATGTCGTGCCCAGGTCCACCGCATCTCACGTAGACAACTTTCGGACATCTTGCTAGTTATTCTTAGTCTATGTCAGTTAAGGACTCGTTTCCATTAATTCTGACTCTTCGTTGCACCAGAATGTGATTATATGGCACCAGTAGTGAGTTTAGGACCTTCCCATACCTCCTCCCATCTTCTTCCCCAAACAACAACTACAACAACAACTACAACAACAACTACAACAACTACAACAACGGCGCGCGCGGGGAGTGTGCGTCCTCACTCCGGCTCGGTTAGCCGCCATTACCCATGTGCGCCGACGGGGTTACCACGAAGGGGCTGCCTGTCGGCCCCTCGTCAAGGGCGGAGCCGGTAACCCCCCGCACCCAATGAGAAGCAACGGGCCGATTCCATCTGGGGCGGAGCTAACGAGCCGAGGGCGTGTCACTCCCCGCCGGAGATACGCAGCGACTTACCGGATGTGGAGTGAGATGCGCCTGAACCACGGAGAGCAAAGGACGCCACCCCCAGCGCGACGATACCTCCCCGCATCTTTGGACCGGACCGGGTCGATTCTGTCCTTGAGCCAAGAGTGCACCTTGAGCCATCGACTGCCCGCTTTCCTTGCCATCAATCCCCGTGTGAGTCAGTTTTGTCCTGTTTATCTGTGGTCTGTCGGGAATAAGATAAGTGTGTCTAAGTGCCTATCTTTCTATGCTGTCCCTCTCATTCCTGTAATCTAACCTTCCGCCATATTATAACCTCCTCCGGAGGTCTTGAGAACCGTATCCCTGGTGTCGTGTCATTTTAATCCCAGCCGTTGTGTCCTTTTCCTTCATTGATCTAGCGTAGCGCGGCTCGGCCAAGGTTCGAGTATAATCGGGTAACTTGTGCGGACACGGCGGCCATTCCGCTCGGCCCACCATAACATCAAAGTCGTGTCTGTAACAATATATAATACTCAAGAGTTATTTCTCATTCACAATGTCAGAAGTTTCAACAGTCATTGTCTATGTCTTCTTCAGACTCAACAACATCATGACTGCAGTTTCTGCATGTAATGCCATTACAGACTCCACAGGCCGAGATGCACGTGACCCCATTCTTCTTGCAGCTGCATCGCCGGTTGCTGCAATCTCCATGACAATTACAGCTCGTGAACTGCAATAGCTCCTCAGGAGCCGTGGGGTCCAGTGTTGGAACTGGCTCATACCCATGCACACCTATTGTCCATCCATAGTCACTGGGGTTCAGAGACATGCTCTGTAGAAGGTTCCAGTCCCGGGTCTGCAGGTAGGCACGGAGTGAATGTTGTGCAGCTGCACCCTCTGTTGGAGGTAGAGTCTCTGGTTTGATCACTCCTGCCGCTGCCTTCCTTGAGAACATGTTGTACCGAATTGTTGTACCGAATTGTTGTACCGAAACATGTTGTTCACTGGCTGGCACATTGGCTGTCATCACTGATTGATCCTCAAGTGCAGCATCAACCACAACCTCATCATTGATCTGTTCATCGGTTTCCTCCACAATGGTGTCAAGAGTGCCAGAAGTATCTGGAACATCATCTCCACTCCTACTATTAAGGAAGCAGTATTTGTAGTTTTGTGTCTCCGTGTAAGACTCAGTGTATCCCAGCCAGTGGAACTTGTTGAGCATCCATTTTGACCCAAATCTATGATCAAGTTGTATGGCAAGCCCCATTTGGTGTGGCAATACTCCAGACCGAGGTCGACAGGCCTTAATAAAATTCTGCCCCCAAACGGCAACTCTTTCGTCTGTCTTGACAATCGGTCTCAAGAACATCTGAAGGCTTGCAGGAACAAGTGTCAGCTGACTATCGATGTCAGTCATACTGTGTGTGGTGGGGTATGACTTTGGACCTAAATCAATCAAGGCAATATCATTGGATATGAACTTGAGTGCCGTCTTTATGATCTGAGTCTTCTCATCTCCATGGTCAAGATTAGCATGATGCCCTCGCAGAATATTGTCGGTGCCATCTTTGAGACAGAGTACATCTGCCCTTCTTTCCTGTGTTGTGAAATACAAGGTGTCTTCGTATTTCTCTAGAAGTTTTATCTTTAGCCAATGCTTTGAATAAGAAAGGCTCTTCTCTGGTGACTGATCAAACTCCTGCAGCTTTTCATGGACTTGGTCCATGTTCATTACCCCATGCTCTAATTCTGAGTCTAACCATTCGCAGAATTCAATAAAAACTGCCTCTCGCTCCTCATCAATACTCCTCTGTCCTCTCTTCCTTTTTCCTTCCTCATCAGTCTTGGACAAACTGTCACCTCTCGCAAACATAAGTTTGCATCGCAAATGGTACAGTGTTTCTTCTGCTACCAAGTCGTTGATCCCTTCCAGGCGTCCAGTGACTTCAGTGCCCCAGTCATCCCCGCGACTCCGTGCTGTCTTCAGCAAGCTTGCCTTCAGTGTATCTGCAGTCAAATTATCTGGCACTCTGTATTTCTTTCTAGCTTGTGCTGGATTATTTTTGTAGAGCTGGGCTGGTTGGTTGCAAAGAATGCATACATCCTTATACAGGAGGTCAACTGACTGTGATCTTCTAGAACTGCAGCCAGTTGATGAACTGAACTCACAAGTAGTGCGTCTTCTCTTCAACTTTGATGACTCTTTCTCTGCCTTTGATGCTTGAGCTGACTTCTTGGTGGTTGCAACAAAGTTGTTGTACAGATCATTTTTACACTTCTGGTGGTACCTCAGTTTTCCTTCCTTTTGAGCCTCCTTCATACGTTCCACAACAGTAACATTTTCGACAGTTTCTGCTTGTTTCAATAAAGTTGAGTATCCCTTTGGAGTTGCCTGTATGAGCCTTTCAGCTGGTGTATCCGAGCGTGCACAGATGAAGCAATTGAGCACAGGTGGAGTAACGTCTTCATCCATATTGCTAGACTCCATGTCCTGCAAAGTAGAAAATGAGATATATTTAGAAATTATTTTTCCACAAAGGAGTGTCTGTGGTGAAATATAAATGTTAACAATCAACTCAGAATCATGAAAAACCCTTATTTGACCCCTTATAAGTTACTTAAGGGCCGATTAAAAAAAATAAAAATTCTCGAAAATAATTTTTCGGTACCCGAATTCAACAGCTTTTTTTCTGGGTTTCCCACGGGAGTTGACCTTCAACATTTTAACACATGTTATTACACACCTTTACAAACATATTGGTGAAGAAATTTTTTGGTAACAATTTAGTTAACAGATTTTCATATGTTTCCCTTACTATTAATAGTTCGGGCCGCGGTCGCCATCCGCTCGGCAAATCAACACCTTATCCGCGGTCCGCAACAATTGGTGCCAGGAGTGGGATTCGGACCTGAAGCGCGAATAGCGCGCTCAAAATTACGAGTGGCCAAAAATTTTGTTTTATTTAAAATCTTAAATTTGGAAATCGTGCCATGGCTGGTCAAGGTGATCGGATGCCGGTGGGGGAAATAGAAGAGGGGTTAGGGGTAACCCAGGACCAGAGGGAAGAAATGGTGGAGGAGAACAATGAGGAGGTGGTTGAGGAGGTATCAGGCGCGCAAAATGGCGCCCTCGCGCACGTGGTTGGAGGGTCCCAAAATGGCGGCGCCGCGGAGGGCGAGCCCGCGGTGGCGGCTGGGGACGCTGGGCAAACCGGGTTTGACCTCAGATTATTCTTGACCCAACTGAATGCAAAAATGGATAGGATGGGGGGCCAAATGGGGGTAATGAGGGACGAAGCGAGGGGTACCAGCGAACAGTTGGGAAATAAACTTGAGGGTTTAGACAGTAAATTTGAGGGTTTAGACAATAAATTTGAGGGTTTAGACAATAAATTTAAGGGGTTGGACAATAAATTTGAAGGGATAGACAACAGGATAAAAGAGGTAAAGAATGGGTTAACGGGGCTAGAAGATAGGATGGAAGGCAAATTGCGGGCAATAGGGGAGCAATCGGCCCGGGAAATTAAACAAATGGGAGAGCAGATAAAGGAGGTGAAAATCTGGGTAGAAACCAAATTGGATGCCCAGAGGGATGAGTTGGAACAGATGAGGGCAGCATCTACCAAAGAGATAGGAGAAATGGGGGAGGAGATCAGACGAGGAGTGAGCGAGGAGGTCTCGGGGGTACGCGAAGAGGTAAAGCGAGGTGAGAAGCGTATGGAGAAAGAGGTGAGGAATAATACGGCTAGGTTACAGGGGGGAATAGAGGGTCTGACGAGGGGAGTAGAACAGCTGACAGTGGGACAGAAGGAACTAGTGGACCAAGTGGAAAAGAACACTGCAATAATCGGGGGGTTAAAAGCGACACAAAAAGACATCAAAAATGAATTAATAGCGACAAAGAAGGAATGTCAGATGGTACATGAGGGGTTGACGAAGAGGTTGGACGAGGTGACGGAGGCAATGGGGACGAAAGAACGGGAGGTGAGGACGCACATAGAAACGATCAAGGTGGCGTTAGAGGACGAAATTGAGGGGGCGCACCGGGAAATGAAGGAGGTGAAGGAAAAGTTAGAGGAAGTGGAAGAGGGGGTGAGTGAAATTAAGAAGAGACGGAGGGAAACTAAAAAAGAGATAAAGGAGGAGGTGATGGATTATGTACAAGGTCTGTGCTCAAATCATAATGATGTACTTGCTGACCAAATAAAAAGTTTGCAGATGGCAGAGGAGGAACGGAGACGAGGTGCCAAGGTGAGTGGCGATATAATCGGCAATGTATATGGTATGAGGGGAGATTCAGTCGGCTTGGGGGTTGGTTTGGATCCGGGTGTTCGTGAGGGACCAATGGTGAGATGTATGACTGGTCCGGAGTGTATGGAGAAAGGAGGTGTGCAAGGAGGTTTGGCTACGGGGAGTGAGGGGGGTGCTGGTGAGCAAGGGTGTGCGGGTATGGAGTGGGTAGTGGGTTGCGGAAGGGCGACCCCGGCATCGACACCGAGAGGGGTTGTGTTTGGAGGAACGGGGGATGCGCGGGAGCCCCCCGGGAATAGCGTACTGTGGGAGCCCGAACGGTTTGGTCCCGCGTTGATCCCGCAAGGAGCGACGTGCGGGGTCCGGCCTTCGGGCGCCCACAAGGTCCCACTCGCGCCGTATGACGGCAAGAGTGATTTGAGGGCGTACCTTGCGCAGTTTGAGTACGTGTGCCGAGGCAATGGTTGGAATCCAGACGAAGGTGGAGTACACCTTGTGGGGGCGCTGCGCGGTGCGGTGGCGGAGGTGCTGACAGCTTTACCACCGGGTGCTCTCACCCTGCCAGCCCTCCGTGCGGCTTTAATTAATCGTTTTGGTATTGAGCATCAAAGCGAGCCTGTTAAAGCTCAGCTTGCGCAGCGAAAACGCAAGCCCCAGGAGACCATCGGGGAACTTGCCCATGACATTCGTCGCGCAGTAGGGATTGCACACGCGGACATGGCAGCGAGTTCCCAGGAAAGCTTGGCGCTGGATCACTTTATCCAGGCCCTTCCGGATCTGGAGCTCCGACAACAGCTCGCCATGTGGCGCCCGCAGACCATGAGTCAGGCGGCCGATGCTGCAGCCCGTTGGGAAGCAGCGAGGCCCCTGGCCCGGGGAGGCGAGCACCACGCAGGGGCGGTGCGTCAGGTAGGGCCCGCAATGGGGTCGCCCCCCCTAGGGGGCCTGCCCCCGACGGGGGCCCTGACCTGGAGAGCATGGTCCAGAGGCTGGTGGATCGGCGCCTAGCGGGACCTGGACCATGGCAGGCGGCTCCAGCGGTGGCACCCGGTAGTCCACGACAGAGTACCCCAATTAGGACATACAGGGGGGGGGGGGGGGGAATTTGGAATACCGGAGGCAAGCACCTTACCAGGTGAGGTGTTATAACTGTGCTCGGCTGGGTCACCGTGCGTGGGAGTGTCGAGCTCCGTGCCGGGACGGTCCCCGCCAGCCGATGCCCTCAACTCCGCCCCGTATCGATCGGCCTAGCCGACCTCAGACACCCCCCCCCCCCCCCCCCCGCCAGGACCCGGGAAACTAGAACGTGCCGGGCATGCAGGGCGGTGTTTGGCAGTAGGGGATGGAGAGGAGCCCTCGTTGACGCGACAGGTCATTCATTGTGGTCAAATTGGAACAGGTAGCTTAACAATTCGATGCAAAATTGCCGGCGTGGGGGTAGACGCCGTAGTGGACACGGGAGCCAGCGCCACGATCATCAGCCCCGTGATCCTTAATTCGAGTGCAGACGGCTGGGGTAAAATCTAGCGTCTGGAAAATCATAGTTTGCAGTTGGCTACCGGGGCAACGGCTCCGATCATAGGGCGTGGTTTTGTGACCCTCAAGTTGGGATCGGTAAAGAAGGAGATAGAGGTTTGGGTGGCGGAGGTGTGCGACCCGTGCTTAATAGGGTTGGATTTGTTGACTGCCAGCGGTTGTAAAATCGACTTGAGCCGGGGGATCCTGCGATGGGGTGTGGAAGAGCTACCATTGGAGGGGGTGAGCACGGTCGAGAGGGTGGAGCTGGAGGCTCCTGAGGCCATGACCATCCCTCCGGGGGCCGAGGCCATAGTGCCGGCCCGATGGTCAACTCGCCCGACATGGCAGGAGTCCTGCGGCCTGGTTGAACCGGTGGCAGCGTGATCCATACCTGGTTTAATCGTGGGCCGCACCCTTGTAAAAACGGACGGGCCGGTGGTGGCCGTCCGAGTAATTAACATTAGTACAGAACCATGCACTATAGTGAGGGGCACGAAGGTAGCTGGCTGCACCCCAGTTAGCGAAGTCGCATCAGTGAGGGGCGAGAACGTCCAGCCGAGCCGGCCCCAGGGGGAGCCCTCAATAAATACTAGGAATTGGCCGGATCCCATTTGCGAGATGGTAAATCGTAGCAGCGTAGAGTTGGGAGGTACCCAGAGGGAGGCCTTACACAAACTGGTTGGGTCCCATTTGGACCTCTTCTCCTTGTCCACCGAGGATATTGGACGTACGGGCCTAGTGAAACATCAGATCCACACCGGTGAGGCCCGGCCTATTCGTCAGGCCGCCCGACGGCTCCCTTGGAGCAAGAGGGCAGAAGCTGACGAGCAGGTTGAAAAAATGCTCGACGCAGGCGTGATCGAGCCCTCGGGAAGTCCTTGGATGTCACCTGTTGTGCTGGTCAAAAAGAAAGATGGGTCCACGCGGTTCTGCATGGACTATCGCCAGCTAAACAACGTGACACTCAAGGACTCATATCCCCTGCCAAGAATTGATGACACCCTCGATGCCGTTGCGGGCTCAAATTGGTTCACAACTTTGGACCTCAAGAGTGGGTATTGGCAGGTGGAGATGGATCGGGCAGGGAAGGAGAAAACGGCATTTTCCACAGGTAAGGGGCTGTATCAGTTCACTGTGATGCCGTTTGGTTTGTGTAATGCCCCCGCCACCTTTGAGCGATTAATGGAACATGTACTAGGCGGCATGCCATGGCAAGCATGCCTGGTATACCTGGATGACGTCCTAGTACATGCCAAGACCTTCTCCCAGGCGTTAGCTAATTTGGACCAGGTGTTCGGGTGCCTCAGACAGGCAGAGTTGAAGCTGAACCCGAGTAAGTGCACCTTGTTTGCAAGAGAGGTGGCCTATCTAGGTCACGTGATCGGCCGCGAGGGGGTAAAAACGGACCCAGACAAAATTAAAGCGGTAGAGGAGTGGCCCGCACCACGTACCATCAAGGAGGTGCAGGGATTTTTGGGACTCTGCTCCTACTACCGGCGCTTTGTGGCGAAATTTGCGGAGTTGGCCCGTCCCCTCCACCGGCTTACGGAGAAGGGGACGCGATTTAATTGGACAAGGGAGTGCCACGAGGCCTTCCTAAAATTGAAGGGGTGTTTAACATCCGCGCCCCTTCTAGGTTACCCCACTAGCAACGGGACATTTACCCTGGACACGGATGCGAGCCAGGAAGGATTGGGCGCAGTTTTGTCTCAGACACAGGAGGGCGTAGAGAGAGTGATTGGTTATTATAGTCGGGCCTTAAGTAGGCCCGAGCGAAATTATTGCGTAACCCGCAAGGAACTATTGGCTATGCTGGCTGCCATGAACCATTTCCTCCCGTACCTGTATGGGCGGAAATTTTCGGTTGGAACGGACCATTCCTCCTTGCAATGGCTCCTTCGGTTCAAGGAACCGGAGGGCCAAATTGCAAGGTGGTTGGAAAAGTTGCAGCAGTACGATGTCAATGTGACCCATAGGGCCGGGAAGGCCCATGGTAATACAGACGCACTCTCTCGGCGTCCTTGTCTGGGGGAAAACTGCAAATTTTGTGCGAGACACGAGGAGAGGGAGCAATTGGGCGATTCTGCCCCGATTCTCGTCGTCCGGGCAACCCGGGTGAGAGGGCCAATTTTGCCACTAACCGCAGATGAAGAATTTGGAACTTTGGCATGGAGCATGGCCCAGCAAGAGGATCCTGTTCTGGGGCCGGTGTTCAAATGGGTCAAATTGGGACAAAGACCAAAGGGGGAAGAGGTCACCCCCCTAGGGGCGCAAACAAAGGCGTATTGGGCTCAGTGGCAGACCCTGGAGTTGAAAGACAACATCTTATATCGCAAGTGGGTGGAGGTTCCCTCTGATAGAACTTCCTGGCTGGTGATAGTCCCTGACAAATTTAAGAACGTCATATTGCAACAGGTGCATGGTACCCGCTCCGGCGGCCATTTGGGCAGGACAAAGACAATATCTTGGGTCCGCCGGAGGTTCTATTGGGTGAATATGGGGCGCGACATACAGGACTGGTGTCGGAGATGCGATGCCTGTTCTGCCAAAAAGGGACCAGCACGGAGGATGAGGGCCCCCCTTCAATTACACCAGGTGGGGGGCCCCCTTGAGCGGGTGGCTATGGATATTCTAGGACCGCTGCCCCGCACCCGCCAAGGTAATAAGTACATCCTCGTTGTAATGGACTATTTCACCAAGTGGCCGGAGGCCTACGCCCTCCCCAACCAAGAAGCCGGGGTTGTGGCGCAGGCCTTCGTAGAAGGATTTGTATGTCGGCACGGGATTCCACAGGAGCTGCACACCGACCAGGGTCGAAATTTTGAAAGCCAATTGCTAAAAGATGTGTGCAGACTCCTGTCAATTCGGAAAACCAGGACCACGCCCTTGCGGCCACAATCTGACGGGATGGTGGAAAGATTCAATCGAACATTGATACAACAACTGGCATTGTTCACCACCACCCGTCAGGATGACTGGGACGAACATCTCCCGTACTTGGTTAATGGCCTACCGAACTAGCCAGCACGGGGCCACCGCATGCAGTCCAGCGTTGCTTATGTATGGGCGGGAGTTGCGGGCTCCCGCCGACTTGCTATGCGGTCCCGTGCCAGACACCACTGATATCCCGCCGAGGGAGGGTTACGCACGTCACCTGGAGGAAGGCATGGAGAGGGTCCATGCCTTCGCCCGCCGCCAGCTCCATCTGGCGGGGGCCAAGATGAAGCGCAGGTACGACGACCGGAGCCAGGGGAGTCAGTACGCTCCGGGGATGAAGATTTGGTTCTTTAATCCCCGGAGGCGGAAGGGTAGGTGCCCAAAACTCACCTCCCCCTGGCAAGGCCCGGGAGTCGTCCTGTCGCACGTCTGTGACGTGGTCGTTAAGATCAAAATGGGGCCACGGGCCCTCCCTCGGATCGTTCATGCCAACCGGATAAGACCTTATGCCAGCGAGCAGGCGCCCTCGTGGATCGCCTCGGCTCTAGATGCCGAGGCAGGACCCAGTACCTCTTGCGAGGGGGGCTCGTAGCATCAGAGGACTGGGGAGGGGTGATAGTGGGAGATACCCGATGTGATGGGATGGCAACTCTGTCATCCCTCACAGGCGGGGGCAAAGGAGCACTAGTCTTATGGGGTTTGGCAGTGAAAACTAGCCCGGGAGGGTTAGGATATAGTGTGTAGGGACCTAGAGATTGACAATAGGTAACGCTAAGGTTAGGTAGTGACAATGATACCTGTAGTGGGGATGCAGGTAGATTAGTTTGGATGATAATGACGAGGGAGCGCCATAGTTTAAAGGGGCGACTGGGAAGCGCAAGTTCCAGAGGGGAGTAGTTAGATAAGATGATGCCGTGTGTTTGAGGCTCGAAAGTGTATTGAGCAGGGTATGAGTAAATGATTGTGATTGTGAGTTGTATTGAGATTGCACAGGTGTGCAACTGAACAGGTGTATTGAGCAGGGTATGAGTAAATGATTGTGATTGTGAGTTGTATTGAGATTGCACAGGTGTGCAACTGAACAGGTGCATGGAGCAGTGTATGACTGAGTAGTGGTGATTGCGTGTTGTGTTGACCAAATGGTCCAAGGTGGAAGAAGGGTGCAGGTGGCACCAGGTGAGATTGCACATGTGTGCAACTGCTGGTGTATGGAGAATGGTTGTGTGGAATAAATGGAGTGTGGAATATATGGAGTATGGAATGGATGGTCGTGGAATGAGTATGGTAGAAACTGTGGAGTGGAGTGGATGGTGCGAAGGTGTGGATGGGGGAAAGGAGGATGGACCCCATCACAAATACCCGGGGAGGGTAGTGTAAGTGTTAGGTAGAGGGTATAGGTAAATTGTGGTTGGATATTGGCATCTGTGGTGCGTGGTGGAAGAATGGAGTTTGGATGGGTGCATTAGTGTTGTGGAAATGGCTGGGCGTGTGGCCTGTTAGTGTGTGTAATTGGTTGGGCACTCCACCACTGTGAGAACGTCGGCCAGGTGAGGCCGCAGGTGGGCTCTGGGAGCCGGTAGAGTTGTTGTGGATGGGGCCCGAGGATCCGGAGGGCGGACCCGGGTAGCCCAGTGCCAGAGGGCACCGAGGGGTGACAGAGCCAGGAGGGGCCTTCCCCAGTTAGATAGGTTAGGGTGAGGAGCTAGGTAAGCTCGGGTGGCAACTACAGTGGTGGAGGTGTGCAGGTGGGTAGACCTGCTGGGAGAGCTACACGAGTCAGCCCGGAAATTGTGCAAGGGCACCGGGAGATGAATCGGGGGAGTGAGACCCCAAATTGATAAGCACCACAGTTTGGTCAATGGGAATTGGTTTTTAGAACCCATAGTGTAAGTTGGCCAATGGTTTGGCAGGGAAAGACCCCGGGTAGTGTAAAGTGTATTAAAGTCAGTTAGAGGATAGTTAGGATGGAAATCTCCTCGGACCATCTGCATCCACTCACCTGGGATGACGTACCTCCACACCATGCCATGGTTGTTTTTATTATTTTATTGTGCAAATGTTTGGATTTGTGAGACGCATCATGACGTGGGTGTGACATTGTGCTTTGTGTTCCATCTCTTCCTCCTTATGAGGATTGATGACGAATTGGGTGATGGCAAATTTTGGATTAGTGGGATTGTGAAGACGAATTTGGTGTAGGGGAAATATGGGGAAGACGTGACGATAGTGATGAATTTGTAAATGTGTAGATTGTTGTAAATATGGGGTAAGGGCAAGGGTAGAGTAGGTGACAGGGGGGATGACGTACGGTAGGGACGAGCTTTTCTCCGCTCCGTCTCCATACCTTGCATTGCCTTTATTGAAGTGTACCCTTGTGACCTTACCCCTCGCTCACCTGTCTTTCCCCCCACCCCCCCCCCCCCTTGTCTCCCACATGAGGACTGTGCGCCACTGGGCGCCGAGGGGAGCGTGCGGGAGTCCGCCATTGTGCGCCCGAAACTCCCGGAACCAGCTGTCTGCATCGATGCACCACTTTATGGACCACATGTCTGTGGCTGAGCACCACTTATGGACCCCATGGGTTGGGGGCATGGCCCCTCTGCTGGAACCGGCCATGAAGGCCCGAGATCTTGCTGGCGGACCTGGGTCACAGCGCACCTATGCCCCACAGGTGAACTATAATAGTCGGCCCTGTGGGCCATAAATAAATAAAAACGGACACGTTTTGTGCATTTTATTCATGCAAATAGGCCGCCAGCAAAGAAGATGACAACAAGAAGATAACAATAGCCAGCAGAGGGAGCCGAAGAGGATGACCAGCACCAGGGTTTGTTGGGTTCATTTTTTATTGAACAGTAATGACTGTGCACCGATTGGTGCTTGAGGGTGTTTTGGTGCGTTGTGGGTGCTTTCTGGTGCATCGATGCAGGGCAGACTGTCTCCCCTCCCCCAAAAGAACAATCACAGGTCCTGGGTTGGTTTTGTAAATACCAGTAGTCATTGTAAATAATGCGCCCCCACCGTAAATGTATAGTTTGAAGACAATTCCGCAATTTGGTTAGCTGTGGCAATGAATCTGTTAGGCAGGGTGCAATGGAGCAGCGGAACATATTTATTTATGTTTTAAAACTGTCACACTCAGGGTCAGGTTAAATATAGAGGGAACTACACCTACGTGCCACACTAAACGTAAAGGTAATAGGCCCGGGACGTGCCTAAGAGGAGGAGGGTGCAGTGTTGTGGATATGAGGATTGTGTTTTTTTTATTGTTGTAAAAATATCGCCCTCCTTCCTCCAGTTGTGTACAAAGGTCAAAAGGGCGTCCCGTAATTAGGTCATAAACAATCACGTTAGCCAATCATAGATTCCCTGCTTGTTGGTAGTTTATTTCCTTATTCTATGTAGGTTAAGGCTGTGTCTTCCATTAATTGACACTCCATTGCACCGAATTCAAATAGATAGATCCCCTTTCATTCCCATTCCCAAAGCCTTTCCTGCCAACTGCATTCGCCGCAGCTGCTGGGCGGTTTTCACCGCGACTCCATTAGCCACGAGGTGGGCTTGGAGAAGAAGGGGGAGGAGCCGCTGAATCCAGGGCGTGCCCGCCCATCGTCATCAAGGGTGGAGCCAGAGAGCCCATGCTGACCAATCAGGGCCGAGGCGAGCTCACCGATGGGCGTGTTCTGGAGGCCGGCGGCTTGATCGCCCGTGGCGTTATAAAAAGCGCGCGCGGAAGCCTTTGACAAGTGCCAAGAAAGAGTTGCACCAAGGTTCCAAGAAAGAGTTGCGCCAGAGAAGAGTGAGAAGTCCTGAGAGCAAGCATTGAGGAAAGAGTCCAGACGAGCTTGGTAAAGGCAGAGGAAGGGATCCCCACGGAGAGTTGCGCCCGTTCAGAAGTTGGCTCCACCAGCAGTTTTGGCTCCACCCGCAGTTGGCTCCACCAGCAGTTTTGGCTCCACCAGCAGTTTTGACTCCACCAGGGAGCTTCGACCCGTTACCCCACGGGAACCGGATTGCGGTGGCATCGGTGGCCGTTGAGGTCCAGCCCGACGTCCCGTGCGGGATCAAGCCCGAACCATCTGCCCCAGCTGAACCTTCCCATTCCTCCTTCCAATCATTCCTGCCTGCAAATTCCCCATTCGTGTGAGTCCATCTTTTGTTTGTTCTGTCCAGGGTATTAATTAAGACTGTAATAGGTAAGCTAGAATTTTCACTGTGTCCTTCTGGTCCGTCCCTCTTTCTGTCTTTATTTTATTATCCTTCCTTCTCCTTGGTTTCTTTTGGTCCTGTAAATAGTAAATAAATAATAGTAGTATTTCCAACCTTTTGCCTTCGTCTTCCTCTTCTTCACATCCGTGTCGTCTTTGTCTTTTCCCCATTGAAAACCTGTGGCACGATTTGGCCCACGTTTAAGGAATCGGGTCTTAGTCATTGTTAATAGTTTGGGCCGTGGTCGCCATCCGCTCGGCAAATTAACACCTTATCCGCGGTCCGCAACAATATATATATATATATATATATATATATATATATATATATATATATATATATATATATATATATATATATATATATATATATATATATATATACACATACATATAAAAGAAATGGAAAAAACATTTTCTTTCATCATGTAAAATTGGTTGTAGGGATGGGATTGTATGCCAAAAGGGATGTAAGCAAGGTAGGGATGGTCACAATAAATTATCTTGTGAAACCATCCAGACATCTTTCATTCAATATAATGGTTGTGCCGGCAAAAATCACTCGATTCTAAAACACAGGTTTCTCGATGAATTTTTTTTTATTATTATTTATTATTTGTATCACTCTACTCTGGACATGCTGCTTCTGCTGTCTCAACACTGGATGGAGGTCCTCGTTGCCAAACAGGAAATCAGTGTAGTCTCCCTTAACATATCACGTGCCTTCGATACGGTCTGGCACCCTGCAAGGAAGGTCTTTCTGTCTTTCTCTCTCTCACCACAGGCAGGTTAGTGGTCTTTCTGTCTTCTACCGACTCCTCTCCGGCCTTGCTCCCCCAGCCCTGTCTGTGCCCTGTCCCGAAAATATTCCTACAGGTCGCACAAGATCTGCCTGCAACCCTCCTATGTTAAACTGCCAAAATCAAGACTCTCTGCTCACCTTCACTCCTTCATTCCTCTTTTCTCCCGCCTCTGGAACAAACTCCCTCACTCTCTTCAATCCCACTCCACCCTCCAGGTCTTTAAAGCAGCTTTTTTTTTTTTTTTTTTTTTTTTTGGGGGATACTGAATCGAGGCTCGTGAAAGAGCTGACATTTACTTCACAAACAAATCAACCAGACAAACAAAATATATAAAAAAAGGGAGCGGAAGACAAGAGAATGGGAAGCACACAAACACTTGAGAGCACACAACATTTGAGAGCAGGGAGATGTGTGGGAGGGAGAGGGCTCGGGGGGAGGAGGCGTGGGAAGGGGTGGGGGGGGGTGGGGGGTGGGAGAAGTATAAAACACAAGGACACCAAGGACTTCCAGGTCAGAAGTTGGTATTTCAAAAAGTGGAATTGGGGTGGAATTATCGGGGATAGAAAAGATCAAGGTTTTGGATGGGGGAAGATAAGAGATGGTGGTGAACAGCTGTTTTAAAGACCTGGAGGGTGGAGTGGGATTGAAGAGAGTGAGGGAGTTTGTTCCAGAGGCGGGAGAAAAGAGGAATGAAGGAGTGAAGGTGAGCAGAGAGTCTTGATTTTGGCAGTTTAACCATAAGAGGGTTGCAGGTAGATCTTGTGCGACCTGTAGGAATATTTGCGGGACAGAGCCCAGAGAGAGCTGGGGGGGCAAGGCCAGAGAGGAGTCGGTAGAAGACGGAAAGACCACCAACCTGCCTGCGGTGAGTGAGTGAAAGGCCCTTGGAGTTAGCTTCATCGCGGGAGATTCCAATGATTCTGAATGCTTTGCTTTCAACAGCGTGAAGACGAGCTAGGTGTGAGGCAGGAGCACCAGCCCAGAGGGGAGAGCAGTATTCCATTGAGCTGCGGATGAAAGCCTTGTACGTGGTGAGGAGCTCAGGTGTGCCAAGGAAGGACTTCGCACGACGGAGGATGCCCAGTCGGCGACTGGCTTTGGAGGCCAGATTTGAAATGTGGTTTTCCCAGGAAAGATCATGGCAAATAGTGAGACCCAAAAGTTTGAGTGACAGAACTTCTTGGAGAGGATTATTCAGAAAGTATATGGGAGGGTTGTCCAGTCGGTCTTTTCGGAGAGACATTGTAAGAGTGTGAGATTTGTCAGGATTGAAAGACATGTTCCACTTGTTTGCCCCTCTGTGATTTTGTCCAGGTCTGCAGAGAGTGAGGAGGCTGCAGACTGTCGATCTGAGGGATGAAGAATGGAGCGACAGAGAGTAGAGTCATCAGCAAAGAGATAGAGAGGATTTTCAAGAGAGTCGGGGAGATCATTGATGAAGACCAGAAAAAGCACGGGGCCCAGAACACTGCCTTGGGGAACTCCAGCCTGAACAGGAAGAGGAGATGAGAGAAACCCATTCAGTGCCACACGTTGACTATGACTAGAGAGGAAGTCCGCCAGCCATGCGTGGAGATTTCCATGGATACCAACAGAGGAGAGTTTGGTGAGCAGGCGGGGTGCCAGACCGTATCGAAGGCACGTGATATGTCAAGGGAGACAGCTCGAATTTCCTGTTTGGTATTGAGAACCTCCATCCATTGCTGAGAAAGCAGAAGCAGCATGTCCAGAGTAGAGTGACCAGGTCTGAAACCAAATTGATGATCAGAGATCAAGCCATTGGAGAAGAGGAAAGATTTCATATCTGAAGCAATGATGGATTCCATGACTTTACTGATAATTGAGAGAAGGCTGATTGGTCTGTAGTTGCTGGGATCTGTTTTTGCACCTTTTTTGTGCAAAGCGGCGATGTTGGCAGATTTCCAAGCAGATGGCAGCTGTTCACCACCATCTCTTATCTTCCCCCATCCAAAACCTTGATCTTTTCTATCCCCGCTAATTTCACCCCAATTCCACTTTTTTGAAATACCAACTTCTGTCCTGGAAGTCCTTGGTGTCCTTGTGTTTTATACTTCTCCCACCCACCCCCCCACCCTTCCCACGCCTCCTCCCCCCAAGCCCTCTCCCTCCCACACATCTCCCTGCTCTTAAATGTTGTGTGCTCTCAAGTGTTTGTGTGCTTCCCCTTCTCTTGTCTTCCGCTCCCTCTTTTTATATATTTTGTTTGTCTGGTTGATTTGTTTGTGAAGTAAATGCCAGCTCTTTCACGAGCCTCGATTCAGTATACAAAAAATAAAAAATAAAAATAAAATACCGTGAAGAACTAAACAAAGACTCTTAACTAAACAAAGACTCTAAACAAAGAACCCCAAAGACTCTTAAAGACCCAGAGGAAACAAAAGACCCTTAAGACCCAAAAGCCCCTGAAGACACTGAAGACCCAAAAGCCCATGAAGACACCGAAGACCCAAAAGATCCCGAAGACCCCGAAGACCCAAGACACACCAAAGACCCAAAATACCCTTAAATGCCCAGAGGATCCAAAACACCCTGAAGACCCAAATGGCCCTGAAGACCCAAAACACCATGATGACACAAAAGACCCAAAAGACACCGAAATGGTCAAAGATGCCTATCCCTCTGAACGACGTGTGGTGAGGCGCGCGGAGCACGCCGAGTCAAGCTAGTACATTAAATAGACAATTGGTGTAACAACGCTTTGATATCGACGTTTGGTAGTCGGGCAGTTGAATAGGGACCCTGGGCAATTTCCAAAGCCTTAGACTTAGAGAGAGTGAGAGAGAGATCAGGGTGGTGTCGGTTGAAGGTGTTGCTCACAGAAGTTGGTGCTCAGTTGCTGGAGCAAAGATAGGGAGGGGGGGGGGCAGTGTTTCGGTTGAAGGTGTTGCTCACAGGAGTTGGTGCTCAGTTGCTCGAGCAAAGGAAGGGAGGAGGGGGAGGGGCAGTGTTTCGGTTGAAGGTGTTGCTCACAGGAGTTGGTGCTCAGTTGCTCGAGCAAAGGAATGGAGGAGGGGGGGGGGGGGCAGTGTTTCAGGTGAAGGTGTTGCTCACAGGAGTTGGTGCTCAGTTGCTCGAGCAAAGGAAGGGAGGAGGGGGGGGGGGCAGTGTTTCAGGTGAAGGTGTTGCTCACAGGAGTTGGTGCTCAGTTGCTCGAGCAAAGGAAGGGAGAAGGGGGGGCAGTGTTTCAGGTGAAGGTGTTGCTCACAGGAGTTGGTGCTCAGTTGCTCGAGCAAAGGAAGGGAGGAGGGGGCAGTGTTCCAGTTGAAGGTGTTGCTCACAGGAGTTGATGCTCAGTTGCTCACAGGAGTTGGTGCTCAGTTGCTCGAGCAAAGGAAGGGAGGAGGGGGTAGTGTTCCGGTTGAAGGTGTTGCTCACAGGAGTTGGTGCTCAGTTGCTCACAGGAGTTGGTGCTCAGTTGCTCGAGCCATGGAAGGGAGGAGGGGGCAGTGTTCCGGTTGAAGGTGTTGCTCACAGGAGTTGATGCTCAGTTGCTCACAGGAGTTGGTGCTCAGTTGCTCGAGCAAAGGAAGGGAGGAGGGGGAGGCAGTGTTCCGGTTGAAGGTGTTGCTCACAGGAATTGGTGCTCAGTTGCTCGAGGAAAGGAAGGGAGGAGGGGGCAGTGGTCCGGTTGAAGGTGTTGCTCACAGGAGTTGGTGCTCAGTTGCTCACAGGAGTTGGTGCTCAGTTGCTCGAGCCATGGAAGGGAGGAGGGGTAGTGTTCCGGTTGAAGGTGTTGCTCACAGGAGTTGGTGCTCAGTTGCTCACAGGAGTTGGTGCTCAGTTGCTCGAGCCATGGAAGGGAGGAGGGGGCAGTGTTCCGGTTGAAGGTGTTGCTCACAGGAGTTGATGCTCAGTTGCTCACAGGAGTTGGTGCTCAGTTGCTCGAGCAAAGGAAGGGAGGAGGGGGAGGCAGTGTTCCGGTTGAAGGTGTTGCTCACAGGAATTGGTGCTCAGTTGCTCGAGGAAAGGAAGGGAGGAGGGGGCAGTGTTCCGGTTGAAGGTGTTGCTCACAGGAGTTGGTGCTCAGTTCCTCGAGGAAAGGAAGGCAGGAGGGGGGCAGTGTTCCGGTTGAAGGTCTTGCTCACAGGAGTTGATGCTCAGTCGCTCGAGCCATGGAAGGGAGGAGGGGGTAGTGTTCCGGTTGAAGGTGTTGCTCACAGGAGTTGATGCTCAGTTGCTCGAGCAAAGGAAGGGAGGAGGGGGGGGGGCAGTGTTTCAGGTGAAGGTGTTGCTCACAGGAGTTGGTGCTCAGTTGCTCGAGGAAAGGAAGGGAGGAGGGGGGGGGCAGTGTTCCGGTTGAAGGTGTTGCTCACAGGAGTTGATGCTCAGTTGCTCACAGGAGTTGGTGCTCAGTCGCTCGAGCCATGGAGGGGAGGAGGGGGTAGTGTTCCGGTTGAAGGTGTTGCTCACAGGAGTTGATGCTCAGTTGCTCGAGGAAAGGAAGGGAGGAGTGGTCAGTGTTTCGGGTGATTAATGAAGTTTGGCTCACGATTCTCTCCTTCCACGCATTTGTCGCCTCCGAGAGTCTGAGACTGCCTTGTTTGGTTGTCAGGGCTGCGAGCTGAGGCTATTGATGCAGAGAAGAGAATTTGAAGAGTAAGAGAGAGATGGGGGGGGGGGGGGCTAGGGAGGGTGCTGGGGGAGAGTCTGAAAGGCCAGAGCAGTTGGGAAGTTTCCTGGCAGCACAAAGCTGTTGTTTAACATTTCTGAGGATGATGACGCAAAGCTGTTTCAAATTCCACTTGATTGCTCAAATTCAACGTGTAGAACAAACGAACTTATTTTGTAATAAAAGCCATAACAGAACCACTTTCCCTTTCTACGTCATACTCGTTTTGAAGACGTTTTTACATTAGAATTCCCCTTTTATAATGGCAATTTCTCACTCGCAGGCCAAGTCTACCTGATGATTAACGACACTTGAAAACCTATTATAATTACGTATCGGAAAGAGATTGTTGCCACAGAACGGCTCAAGCTTGCCTCGTATCCTCGTATGAACCAAGGGCTCCTGATGCTCACGAATCCAGGTTCGAATCCCATCCATGCATTTTTTTTTTTTTTTTTTTTTTGGATACAAGATCGAGGCTCGTTCGTGTAAGAGCTAACATTGATCACAAAAAGACAAACTGACACATAAAACATAAAACATATGATAAAGGGAGCGGGAGAACAAAATGGAGAGCAGGGACATCGGGAGATCTGTGGGAGGGAGAGGGCTTGGGGGAGGAGGCATGGGAATGGGAGGGATTGGGGGGCTGTCTACCTTCAAATGTTCCTTGTAATTCATGTAAGAATACCTTGTCTGCTAAAGCCTTTGCCCTGCTCGTCATTACCTTCGCCACTGAAGGTGGATGGAGGTTATGTTTTCACACCTGTCTGTCTGTGAGCGCGATGTGTCAAAAAGTTATGGACGGATTCAGATGAAACTTTGGTGGACAGGTTGGGTTTGTGACAAGAAAGTATTGGTTCAATTTTGGTGAAGATCCGGTTGTGAGAAATCTTTTTAGTTTTAAAAGAAATATTTTTAAACAAACTTTTGAAGTTTTTAAAAATATACTTTTTAGGGGAAAAAAAATTTCTTTCCTATGTCCCGTTTTTTTGAAATCTTTTTAGTAAAAAATTTTTTTCCCCCATATCCCGTTTTTTTTTGGGGTTTTTAGTAAAAACAAATTTTCTTTCCCATGTACACAGTTGTTTTTTAAATATATTTTTTAGAAATAATTTTTTCTTTCCCATGTCCACAGTTGTTTTTTAAATATATTTATTAGTAAAAAATATTTTTTCTTTCCCATATCCCGTTTTTTTTTTGGGGTTTTTAGTAAAAACAAATTTTCTTTCCCATGTCCACAGTTGTTTTTTAAATATATTTTTTAGAAATAATTTTTTCTTTCCCATGTCCACAGTTGTTTTTAAAATATATTTATTAGTAAAAAATATTTTTTCTTTCCCATGTCCCGTTTTTTTAAATATAAATTTTATTTAATTTTTTTTTTCTTTCCCATGATGGGAAAAGGGAAAAGGGAAAAGGGATGGGATCAAAAAAAAAATTCTTTCCCATATACCCATGTTGCCTTCCGCCAGGACCGACAGACAACTGAAGAACTGTCCATCACGAAGCCTGCGGTCACACGTGGGCAACGTACCAGCTTGCGGAATGGCCAACCGTCAATTTCTCCAGTTGCCATCTAAACACCTGGTCCATGACATGGGTATCCCAGGTTAAAATCCATCGGCCCTTGTTACCCGTAGTCTCTTGACGCCATCGTTTGATATGTACAGCATTGTGCGTGCAATGTCCACCATCAGTCACGTGAATTCATTTACTGTGCACTGGGCTAAAAGCATGGTCCATCTCTTCAATCAAGTGGGGCCCACATCATTGACCGGATGGTATGAGGTTGTGTAAGTTCAGGCATCGAGTTATTGCAAACTTTACGTGACTCTATGTACTACGTGGTTAAAGAAAGAGCTGCTGTGCTAGAACGACTCGCATAAAGTTTTTTTTTTTTTTTTTTTTTTTTAGAAGCTGAAGTGGCCCAGCCAATCATGGACGAACGTGGCAGGGACGGGCATGATCACCAGCCAATGAGGCCGGAGATACCCGAAGCCTCCAGAGTCGATACCCAATGAGGAGCGACGCCCGGTGCCAGGCGAGGCTCGGCGAGTCCCCGTGACCCTTGCTCCACTTTCCCCATTCCTGAAAAACAGGCAAGGTGGGCCGGCGTTGGCAGCCCGAGAGGAAGGCGTTGGCGACGCCCACTGTCATCGCAGGGCCTCGGTGAGGCCTGGTCTCGTCGTGGGGCTTGAAACAACAAAATGCCCTTGCGATGCTCCACCGCAGCCCCGCTTAAATCGACCCGTAACCCGTACGACAGCGGTGCTGCGAGCACGTGTTGAGCGAAGTGCGAAGGCTGAAAAAGACTGATCATAATCATGTTTATCAGAGTAACGATCTTAGTAATCTTGGTGTTTGCTCATGTTTTCTGCCAAAGTTCTCACTTGTAGCAATGAACATCACTGCCCTCGCCATTTGGCTCCGTTATTACTTGGCAAATGTTGTTGTTTTTGCAAGTATGTTGATCACTCCGGTTTGTGTGTGTGTTTGTGTGTTTGCTTGTCTGTCCGCTCACTTATACTTGCCTACAGGTCACAATTTTAAACCGATCCTCACGAAACTTCACCAAATGGTAGAGTTCGTGGTCCGACCAAATCCTATATATTTTTGAGGTCAAAAGGTCAACATAGGCCAAAGGTCACCCACTTTTTTTCGTATTTCTAAAATCCTCAATTTTCATCCGATTGACTTGAAATTTCAATAGGATTTACATATCGGCAAACTAAATTCAACCACTAACTATTTTTGAGATCAGCATCGGTCAAAAGGTCAACATAAGCCAAAGGTCAACCACTTTTTTTCGAATTTCTAAAATCCTCAATTTTTATTCGATTGACTTAAAATTCGAATAGGATTTACATATAGGCTAAATTGAATTCAACCACCAACTATTTTGGAGATCAACATAGGCCAAAAGGTCAACATAGACCAAAAGGTCAACATAGGCCAGATTTCTAAAATCGTCAATTTTCATCCGATTGACTTAAAATTCGAATAGGATTTACATATAGGCTAAATTGAATTCAACCACCAACTATTTTGGAGATCAACATAGGCCAAAAGGTCAACATAGGCCAGATTTCTAAAATCGTCAATTTTCATCCGATTTTCTTGAAATTTGAATAGGATTTACATATCGGCTAACTGAATTCAACCACCAACTATTTTGAGGTCAACATAAGTCACAAGGTCAACATAGATCAATGGTCAACCACTTTTATCAAATTTCTAAAATCCTCAATTTTCATCCCATTGACTTAAACTTTGAAGACGATTTGCATATCAGGTTACTGAATTCAACCACCAACTATTTTTGAGGTCAATAGGATGCTCTACCGAGTGCCATTCGACTTTGTTCTGTTTTGCCAAGTGTCGCTCTATGAGTGATTTTTCATTATGCTGTTTGTCTGTCTGTCTGTTTGTCACTCGCCTACAGGTCACAATTCTAAACCGATTGTCATGAAACTTCACCAAGTTTTTAGAGGTCGTCACAAATGAGAAGCCTATTGATTTGGAGGTCAAAGGTCAAAGGTCATCTGGAGGTCAAATGTCTAAAATCGCCATTTTTCATCCGATTGACTTGAAAGTTTAACAGCATTTGCGTATTGAGTTACTAAATGGGTAACCAACTATTTTTTAAGTCAAAAGGTTAAAGGTCAACTCAAGGCCAAACTTCCAAAATCATACATTTTCATTTGAAAAACCGTCAATTTTCATCCAATTGACTTGAAAATTTAACAGCCTTTGCATAGTCCCTCAGTGAATTGGGAAACAAAGTATATTTGAGGTCAAAGGTCAACTCAAGGTGAAACTTCTAAAATCATCAATTTTTATCTGAAAAAATCGTCACTTTTCATCCTATTAATCTGAGTTTTGATCAAGATTGTCAATTTTAATTTTGATGAAATAGACAATTTGATGGATCAATGGTAACCTTTGTTGGGGTTGGGGGAGGGCGGGGGAGGATGTGGGGTGGATTTTGCAAGTATCGTGCTCTGCATGATGTCTTCTTGTTTGTTTGTCAGTACCACACCATGAGTATGCTTTTCTCTGCAACCGTTTGTCCGATTGCCAATAAATTTTCACCACAGGAGCGTGTCCTCCTGTATAATTGTTTAATGATAATTATGACGTCATAGGTCACGTGGTAAGGCACCATCTTGGAAAAACCAAAAAACTTTGCACCTGTATATCAACGAAACCGCTACATGGAAATAATTGAAACATGTCTCATTGTCAACTATTCCTCATGGCGAACAACATACTGTATATTCATGATGATGTTATTGGTGCCTTCATTATGACCTCATAATTAGGCACGAAGAACACTTGATACGATCAGTATGAAATGTATTGAGCATGATCTACACTAAAATTTGATGGGGAAATTAAATTGATGACGTCTTTGATTACACGGTTCTGCAGCCATATTGGATTGAACATAAATCTGCGTCGTCAATAAACCACACAAACACAGCAGCTAATAAACACTGCACGAACTACACTGCATAAACACGTCCTGGCGATGGTCTGTAATATGTGATTGCTCTTTCTTGTTGTTGTTATTATTATTATTAATTGTTGTTATTGTTGGTGCTCATTATTAACCTGCCCCACACGCAGAGGGAAAATCTGATAGCGTAAAGGTAGCGTTTTGCAATCACTTCTGCCTGTGTCAAGGCCGGATTAACCATTAGGCAGACAAGGCATGTGCCTTAGGGCAGGCCAAAAATTCGGGCCACAAAAATGGACAAGCAGTTTTCGTCAATTTTTATTATTTGCTCCGTCAATAGATTTGCTCCGAGAACTGGACTTCAGTTCCGTAATTGAAGAGTTTGCAGTTGTAAACGCGCGCAAGGTTACAATCTAAGGTCTAGTAAACTGTAAAGCAAAGTGCCAAATCTGCGCGTGTTTTGTCATGCATATATTCATACACTGCAAATTGTATAGACTAAACTAGTTTGAAAGTAGTTTCTTTTCACATTAAATATTTGTCTTTTTTTGTATTAAATATTTTGTTCATTAATCAGTTCATCTTTTGTCTGGGGTCCATTTCCATGAGCCCGAGATCTAATTTAAATTGGTCAGGCCATTCTCTAAAATTTCAAAATGTGCCTTAGGGCCAGCCGAGGCTTAATCCGGCACTGGCCTGTGTATGTCTATTTGTCCGTCTGTCTGTCTGTGTATCTGTCCGAGCCATAACTTTTTTTGTTACCATAACCAACCTTTATTTTGAAAATATGGAGAAGCCAAATTCATAATTTGGTCAAAAGGTCAAACGTCAGCGTCACATAAAATCGTCAATTTCCATCCAATTGACCTGAAATTTTAAGAATTAGCATATTCGGTCACTGAATTGGTTCACCAATCAAAAGCTAGAAGCTTATGGGTTTGTTTTTTTAGATCAAGAGATCAAAGGTCAAGGTTGCATAAAATTGTCAATTTTCATTTCATTGACTTGAAATTTGAGCAGGGTTTGCATATTGGACGGAAAGACCACCAACCTGCCTGCGGTGAGTGAGTGAAAGGCCCTCAGAGATAGCTTCATCGCGGGAGATTCCAATGATTCTGAACGCTTTGGTTTCAACAGCGTGAAGACGAGCTAGGTGAGAGGCAGGAGCACCAGCCCAGAGGGGAGAGCAGTATTCCATTGAGCTGCGGATGAAAGCCTTGTATGTGGTGAGGAGCTCAGGTGTGCCAAGGAAGGACTTCGCACGACGGAGGATGCCCAGTCGGCGACTGGCTTTGGAGGCCAGCATGGAAATGTGGTTTTCCCAGGAAGATCATGGCAGATAGTGAGACCCAAAAGCTTGAGTGACACAACTTCTTGGAGAGGATTATTCAGAAAGTGGATGGGAGGGTTGGCCAGTCGGTCTTTTCGGAGAGACATCGTAAGAGTGTGAGATTTGTCAGGATTGAAAGAGATTTTCCACTTGTTTGCCCAGTCTGTGATTTTGTCCAGGTCTGCAGAGAGTGAGGAGGCTGCAGACTGCCGATCTGAGGGATGAGGAATGGAGCGGCAGAGAGTGGAGTCATCAGCAAAGAGATAGAGAGGATTTTCAGGAGAGTCAGAGAGATCATTGATGAAGACCAGAAAAAGCACAGGGCCCAGAACACTGCCTTGGGGGAACTCCAGCCTGAACAGGAAGAGGAGATGAGAGAAACCCATTCAGGGCAACACGTTGACTGCGACTAGAGAGGAAGTCGGCCAGCCATGCGTGGAGATTTCCATGGATACCAAAGGAGGAGAGTTTAGTGAGCAGAGCGGGGTGCCAGACCGTATCGAAGGCACATGATATGTCAAGGGAGACAGCTCTAATTTACTGTTTGGCATTGAGGACCTCCATCCATTGTTGAGACAGCAGAAGCAGCATGTCCAGAGTAGAGTGACCTGGTCTGAAACCAAATTGATGATCAGAGATCAAGCCATTGGAGAAGAGGAAAGATTTCATATCCGAAGCAATGATGGATTCCATGGCTTTGCTGATAAATTGGGAGAAGGCTGATTGGTCTGTTGTTGCAAGGATCTGTTTTTTGCGCCCCTTTTTGTGTAAAGCGGTGATGTTGGCTGATTTCCAAGAAGATGGCAGATGACCTTGAGCAAAAGAGAGGGTGAAGAGGACAGAGAGAGGGAGTGAAAGAGTGGAAGAACAGGCTTTTAGGACCCATGGGCTGATGCTGTCAGGTCCAGTTGCAGAATCAGAGTCGAGGGTTGACAGAAACTTTTCCACCTTGTCAGGAGGAAAGGACACAGAGTCCAGGAGCAGCTGGGAATGACTGGGTATGGTGGGTACAGAGTGGGATGGGTTTGGGACATAAGATTTAGAGGCAAACACAGAGTTGAGGCATTCAGCTTTTTCATGTGCGGAGTCAGCTGTGTAGCTGTTTGAGGTAAGGGAGGGGATGGAGGGGGAACAAACACCAGAAATAGATTTGACCAGACGCCACCAGGATTTGGAAGAGGGAGACAGATAAGAGAGTTCGGTCTTGAGAACGGAGAGATATTGTTTCCTGGCTCTCCTGAGGGTGGACACACACTTGTTTCGGGCTTTGTGAGAGGAAATGAGATTTCCTTCCGTTTGGATTTGCTTTCCACGAGACGAAGGCAAGTTGTTTCTGGGCAACAGCCTCACCACAAGATTCCGTGTACCATGGACGGGAGGAAGGGTATGACAACTGAAGACGAGATGGGATAAATCTGTGCATGAGAGAGAGCAATTTACTTTGGAAGAATTCCCAGGATGAGTTGATGTCAGAGGCGGTCGAGATGGGAGACCAGTCCAGATGATTGATGGCTGCTTGAAGACCGTGCCAGTATGCCTGAGTGAAATGCCAGACTCATCAACGCTGAGAAGGCTCTGTGAGAATGGTCAGAGAGATGTCCACTTTAACAAGCACATGATCAGATGAGCTGATTGGAGCAGAAGAAGAGCAGCAGACATTTTCAGGGAAGTTGGTCATAACCAAGTCCAGAAGAGAAGATGATCTGTTGGCTGAGATCCGAGTCGGGAAATTGACAGATTGTGTCAGTCCCAGTGAGTCGCAGAAGTCCTTTGCTGAGGAGCCATGGCTAGTGAGAGAGGTACCCACACCCAGCCAACTGGCATGGTGACAATTGAAATCACCACATATGAGGAAGAGAGAGTTGGGATGAGTAAATGGAAGTTGGTCCATATTATCAGACAGCGAGATGTAGATGGAGTCATCACTGTTTGGTGGACGGTACAACACACATATGAACAAAAGGTGGGAGCGAAGGGGAAGCCGTAGCCAGAGGTATTCTTGGGGGTGAGGTGGTGAGAGGGCAGTGTAGGGCGAGTGAGGAAGAGAGTTTTTGATAAAGATAGCAACCCCACCTCCAGGCCGAGGCTCAGGTCTATCATACCGGAGGAGGGAGTAACCCAGGAGACATACTACGGAATCAGAGAGATCATGAAGGACAAAAGTTTCTGTTTTGTAGATCACGTCTGGTTTGTCAGAAGCAACCTGTATGGAGAGATCAGTCAAGTTTGAGCGAAGGCCCCAGATGCTTGAGGTCCATTCCGTTAATGAAGAGGAAGGGGGAGCATCGGATACAGAACAGGGGGGGGGGGAGGGGTAGGGTAAGATGTGGAAGAGGAGGAAGAGGTAGGGAGAGCTGTTGAAGGTGTGTCAGAGATTTCAGAATAGCTCGGAGGAAGGGAAGGATGGGGCGGACAAAAGGTTTGATGGTGATTGGCTGAGGCACAGTGAGGTGTTATTTGAGGAGGGGGAAGAGCGAGGCAGAAGGTTGCGGGAGATGGAGGTGAGAGTTGGAAGGGGGAAGAGGCGGGGAGGACGCTTTGAGGAGGAGGGGTGAGAGTGGGGAAATGGAGAAGAAATGAAGGTGGGGAGATTTTAATGGGAGGGGCGAGGGGGGAGTTTAGGAGTGAAGGGACAAGGGGGGGGGGGATTTGAAAGGGATGGGAGATGGGGGAGATTTGGAGGGCAGGGGTGAGGGGGGAGTCTTGGAGGGGAGGGGCGAGGTGGATTCTATGAGGGGAGGGGTGTGGGTGGAGTTTAGGAGAGAAGGGGCAGGGGGGGAGATTTGAAAGTGATGGGTGATGGGGAGGATTTGGAGGGGAGGGGCAAGGGGGAAGATTTGAAAGGGATGGGTGATGGTGAAGATTTGGAGGGGAGGGGCAATGGGGAAGATTTGAAAGAGATGGGTGATGAGGAAGTTTTGGAGGGGAGTGGCAAGAGGGGAGAATTGGAGGGGAGGGGTGATGGGGAAGTTTTGGAGGGGAGGGGTGACGGGGAAGATTTGGAGGGGAGGGGTGAGATTGGAATTTAGAAAGTGTTGTACGATTAATGGGAAACGAACATTTATTGCAAAATGAGTTTCCTGTGACCTTTGAATCAAAAATACGTTTGAGGACGCTGGAGGGGGGATGGAGTGCAGGTGAGTTTAGGGAATGTAGAAAAGAGGAACTGTAAGAGATGGAATTTTTTTTTGGTATGAATAGATTTGGTGAGCAAGTCGAAAACACCCTTTTAAAGAAGAAGAAGAAAGAGGTGTAATAATATATGACAGAATACAGTACTTCAGGGGAAAGTTTAAACATTTTAAAATTTAACAGTGAAAACTATCTGGGGAAATGGAGGTGAAACAAGTGATCGAAGAACGAACGAACGAATAAGAACAACGAATAAACGAATAAGAACAACGAATAAGAATAAAGAAGGGAATGTTTTTATTTGATTTTTTTTTTTTTTTATTAGTTGAGATTTTAAACAAGGACGTACGGGGTGAAAAGACTGGGAAAAACTGAGAGAACGAAAGTAATTGGAGCACAATCGACAGACCGCTGAGAGATAAACAAAGCCTCAATGTAGGACACGGTAGCCGACAAGGCCTCAAAAGACGCGACACGAATTAACCGACGATTTTCGATACAGGTGTGAAAAATTAACACCGAGAATCTTCCTAAGGACACACTATAGGTACACACACCGAAAGATAAATACAGTTTCGACAAAAACACAATTGTGAACAATTACTTAACTTCGAAAGCGTGAGAGCGTGGACAGATTCGAAAAGACGTGACTCGCCGACAAAGATCTCGCGAGATCTCAAACATATATACATACATATATATCCATACATATATACATATATACATATATGAGGTGTGTTCAAAAAGTATCCGACCTTTGTTCATAAAAAATACTCGTATCCAGATACAACAAACTTATACTAATCTCCTTCAAAGTAGTCCCCTTGGGCTGCCACACACTTCTCCCAACGGTTCTGCCACTGTCGGAAGCAGCGCTGGAACGCCTATTTTGGGATGGCGCGCAGCTGGTCCATCGCATTCCGCATGATGTCTTCTCTGGACTGAAATCTGGTCCCTTTCAGGGGCATTTTCAGCTTGGAGAAAAGCCAGAAGTCACACGGAGCCATGTCGGGAGAGTAGGGAGCCTGACGAAGCACAGGTGTGTTGTGTTTGGCCAAGAAACTCTGTATCAAATGTGAAGAATGGGCGGGTGCGTTATCGTGATGGAGCTGCCAATTGCCCGCTGCCCACAGGTCCGGCCGTTTGCGTCGCACAGCGTCATGAAGGCGACGCAGAACCTCTTGGTAATACTCCTTGGTGATGGTTGTGCCGTGTGGTGCGTACTCGTGATGAACCACGCCACTGGAGTCGAAGAAGACGGTCAGCATGACTTTGACATTGCTGCGGACCTGCCTTGCTTTTTTTGGCCTCGGGGATATTGGATGCTTCCATTGTGATGACTGCAACTTGGTTTCTGGGTCGTACCCATAAACCCAGGACTCATCGCCAGTGATCACTGTGTTGAGGAAGCTGGGATCGCTGTTCACAGTCTCCAGAATGTCCTGTGCAATCTCCAAACGGAGTTGCTTCTGCTCAATCGTTAGCAGCTTTGGTACGAACTTCGCTGAGATTCTCCTGAAGCCCAAATCCTCCTTCATAATGGAATGAACAGATCCAATGCTGACGCCCACCTCGTCTGCAAGTTCTCTGATCGTGATTCGACGATCCTGCATCACCAGGGTCCTCAATTGGTCAATGACGATATCATTTCGGGATGTTGAGGGCCTACCCGAACATGCTTCACTCTCCACTGATGTGCGGCCATCTTTGAAGCGGTTGTACCACTCCCTTATCTGTGTGGTGCTCATTGCTTCGTCCCCGAAGGCCTGTTGAATCTTGCGGATCGTTTCCACTTGGGAATCGCCAAGCTTTACACAAAATTTGATGCAGTAGCGTTGTTCAAGTTTTTCCGTCATTTTGTCAAAAACGAAAATCTGACGGCGCTCACTTACACTTCCTCACTCATCGGCGGTCTGCCGTCGAATGACAGCTTCTGCAGGTGGGAAAAAATTCACGCGTGCGCATTAGGATCGCCTACATAAGTGCACCAATCAACGCCTCCCTAGCTTCATTTGTTTACGCAGGACAAATTAAGGTCGCATACTTTTTGAACACACCTCGTATACAGTCACGTGAAAAAGTAAGTAAAGTTTTGACTTTTTCAACATATTTCAACATACAGCTATTTGATCTTCATTTCAACAATATTGATAGATAAAGGTGATATAATATAACAAATATCATGAAACATTTACATTTTGTAGTCCATTGTGTTACGAATTCCGGGTTTATGGGGGTTACAATTCAGGTCATTTCTTATTAATGTATATTCTATTAAAGGTTGTTGTGATTAAAGGGTCAGGAGCCCTTCTGGGAAAAACGAGACCGGAAACGGGATCGTGGAGAAGAGGAGGAGGAGAAGGAAGGGCGGCCATCTTAAGCTTCGAGAGCTCCGACGCGAGCGGAGGCGATCGTTACCTACTTTGGAACGGAGTTGGAAAAGCCCGTCTGGCGAGAGGAGTTACCTGCGCGGGGTGATTGATTGCCGGTTACGTGTCAAGGTGCCGTGTGGTCCTGGAAGGAACCAAGCGCCCGGCGCTGTTCGCCTCGACGCCTACGAGGGCGTGTACGGGTCGCACCTTGGGCCTGGCGCGCGAAAGAGATTGGAGGGAGACGGTTGAGAGTTGAGACTGCAGCTCGAGACCGAGCCGCCGAACGTGAAGGACAAGGGAACCGTGCCTCGGTGAACCGAAGTCCACGCGTCAGGAGAGCGCCGGATTACTGCGGAACCTGCGAAGTCGGGTATCCTCGCTGAGGTTGTCGAGTATCCTCACTCCCAGCCCCGGATTGGAATCGGACATAGATTCCCCGATCGCTGGATCGACTCGACGTCACCTGGGAGGCGTGCAGAGACATTGGGGGCAAGGGCCGTGAGTGTTGCCAACACTGTTGTGGGTTAAGGTGGCGCCACCTATACTATAGACAAGGACTGTATGGAAGTGCTGTAAACGCATTGTGATTCCTGTGCGGGATTTGGGAATATATTGGGGATTGTTCGTAACCCTTGGTGTGGACTCGTTATTGATTGACTTATTTTCACCCAAGGACCATACATCTTTCTGCCGGGGCTCCCCTCGAGGTTGACCCCGTAACAATTGTATAATTTAAATAAACATAAATGCAAATTTCGCATGTGGAAAAAGTAAGTACACCCCCACATTTATCACTACTTCAAATACCTAAAATTAGAATCAGGTGCACCAGCTCAGGTGCAAATGATTAGAACATCGTTAGAGAGGATCTTGGAGGAACCTGTCTTATTTAAACCTCAGACATTTCGTTTGGTTTGCTCTTTGTTGTTGAAGTGTGCGGCATCACCATGCCTAGATCAAAAGAGCTCTCTGAGGCCTTCAGAAAGAACGTTATAGATGCCTACAAGTCTGGGAAGGGATTTAAAAAGATCTCCAAACAATTTGAAATCAATCATTCGACTGTCCGGAAGATCATCTACAAGTGGAGAAGATGCCAAACAACTACCAACTTGTTCAGGTCAGGCCGCCCCAGCAAGTTCAGCCCGAGAGCAGACGGTAAGATGCTGAAGGAAGTCTCTAAGAACCCCCAGAATGTCATCATGGGACCTACAGGTAGCTCTTGCCACTGTTGATGTCAAAGTGCACGAGTCTACCATTAGAAAGAGGCTGCACAAATTTGATCTACATGGGAGGTGTGCCAGGAGGAAATGTTTGCTGTCCAGAAAGAGCATCAGGGCAAGACTAAAGTTTGCCAATGAACACCTCGGCAAAGACCAGCACTTCTGGAACAATGTGCTCTGGACAGATGAGTCAAAGGTAGAGCTATTTGGCCACAGCACCAGAAGACATGTTTGGCGAAAACCAAAGACAGCATTTGACCACAAGAACCTGATACCAACTGTAAAGCATGGTGGTGGAAATATTATGGTTTGGGACAGCTTCGCTGCATCAGGGCCTGGGGAGCTCACCATCATAGAAACCACTATGAATTCTTCATTGTACCAGAGGGTGCTTGAGGATAATGTGAGGCCATCTGTCGGAAAGTTGAAGCTCAACTGAAGTTGGACCTTGCAACATGACAATGACCGTAAACATATCAGTAAATCCACCAAGGAATAGCTGAAAATAAAGAAATGGAGGGTTCTGGAATGGCCAAGTCAAAGCCCGGATCTAAATCCCATCGAGATGTTGTGGGGGGATTTGAAACGAGCTGTGCATGCAAGAACCCCCTCTAACATCACACAGCTGAAATAATTCTGCATGGAGGAGTGGGCAAAAATTTCTCCCAGTCGATGTCAGAGACTGGTGGACAGTTATAAGAAACGCCTACTTGAGGTTGTTTCTGCCAGAGGGGGCAATACCACCTATTAGAGCCAAGGGTGTACTTACTTTTTAAGTATATATATATATATATATATATATACGTATATATATATATATATATATATATATATATATATATATATTGTTGCGGATCTCAAACGTCGGCCTTCCCCTTGTCAAGGGGGGGTTAATCCCCTTGTCTTTTTACGAGCCGACGTGATCCTGGGGGTTATAACGTCCTTCCTGGGCAGCGTTAGGTCGGGTTTTTAGGACTAGGGATTCGCTATTACCTAAGTACGAACGCTGAACGGAAACGAGGAAATAACTCCCGCCCGAATCACGGATATTGACGGAATATGGCAAGCGGATAGCAATCCGCGATCCGAGCTGTTAACAGGTACTAACCGGATTATAGCGGTTGGGATCGTGCCACGGTTACCCAATGGAGAAATGACTAAGACGGTCGGATCAAGAGGAAACCAGGAAGAACAAGGTAATTTATTAACAATTTGTACAATTAGAAGAGGAAAATAAAAGATGTACAAGAAAGAGGAAGAAAAAGTACACAGGGCAGCCTTAGACAGTCTTACTTATCCCTTGGACTCGGGCCCATTCGCTCTCAGACTCGGTCTCAGACTAAGACTCACGTGGGGATGATGAAGGTAGGGTGGAAGGTCCAGCGATGGCGTCCACAGCTCGTCCCGGTCTTCGACCCGTACCAGTAGACGATGGTGGAAGGCAGGCAAACTCTCCGCGTAGTGTAGGCGCGAGCGGACAATTATATCGGGGAAATGGTAAGCTGGGCTATCGGCAACTTCGTGGCTCTTGGCCGCATATGTAATTGGATTACGGGCGTTTGGATGTTTGTGCACCGCAAGCCCAAGCCGAATTCTCAACCGGTGATCCCCGACAAACCCTTCACAATGGCGCGTTCCTCCAACAAATGTCCTTCAACGCCAATCGTACGAGTTCTTTCGCACAACGCGCTTGCCCCCTCAAGTCCTTCTGAATGCGCTACTTCCAATCAGTCCTTCTGGTTCATAACTCTTGCTCATAACTCAGGTACTCAAACCAGGCATCCCTCCCATCATAACTCAGAGTGCAATGATTGCAGCTGCGTCCCTCCTCATAACTCAGGTACAATGTTCAAGCCCTCTCTCTCCTCATAACTTGTTCACAATGATCACAGTTGCGTCCGTTCTCACAACTCAGGTGCAATGTTCAAGCCCTCTCTCTCCTCATAACTGAGGTGGGGGCCTCGCGCAAGTGGTTATATTGCCATGCCCAGCGAACCCTCTCAAATCTCCAGCCACGCCCTGTCAGGCGATCTCACTTCAACACTGGTTGGCTGCTGAGGGCTTACCGGCTCTGCCTTGATGGCTGCTTGACGTGGCCGCACCTCCACCCTTGCGCTCCGCTCCCTTTTCGGGCCTTACCTCGTGGCATTTGGGCTGGCTTGAGCGGAAGCCCAGCGAAGTTGCGAAGGCTTCTGGCATCCTAAAGGGCGAGGGCGATTACAGACTGGCTAGCGCTTAATGGCGTCGATGGAAGGGAAGCTGCAAAATGGATGAGGGGCCTACTCTTATTTGTTTTACGCAATGCAGATGCAACTATTGTGAATGGCCTTATCCTAAACACATACTAAGAAATAACTGCCGTCCTAAGGTGACCTACGTGTTGCTTGTGGCCTATCTATGGGGTACAACCTTGAACCTTTAATGATGTTACCTGTGCTGGGTTCTCAAAACCGCAACACTGCACCCCTCCTTTCGCCAGGCTCGGCCCGAGCCAAACCACATAGCAGTGAGGACGGCTGGCTTCCGATACCTGGGTCTGGACTACTCTTTAACAATTCGTGTGACACTTTGGTGTAGTTTCCCTCTACTTTTAACCTACTACCCTGAGTGCGACAGTTTTAACACTAGATATGTCCCACCTGCTGCGTTGTGTACTACCTAACTGACTCACGCCCACAATTAACCGAATTACGGAATTATTCGCAAACTACACATAAAGCCGGTGGGGAGCAAGTTATTTCCAAGACACTAACTATTTACAACTACAACCCAGGAACTGTCTTTTGTGGGAGAAAGAAGGAATTTTGAGAAAAGGAAACCCCAATTGCAATGCACTGCACCAATACACCATACACCCATATGCACACAAAATGAACAAAATGCACAAAAAGCACCATCACCAATGCACAAAACATTTCAGAAATAATAAATGATGCCTTCTTGTGCTTGGCTTGTCTGCTGGGCCGATGTATCCTCTTGCTTCTGGCTTCATGGATCTTCGGTGTGCCATCGTTGAAGTTGATGTCTTCTTGTCCGGGCACACTGAAGATTAATTAATAAAAAAGGGCACAAACCGCGTCCGCTTTATATTTTGGCCAGCAGGGCCAGCGTAGGTGGTCCAACTGCTTGGCACGTGCGCCACTTAAAAACAGTGGTCCGCAAGCAAGATGCTGCTGGCAGCAATGGTCTGTTCCAGCAAAGGTGCCAGGCCACAGAACGTGTGGTCCATATGGTGTATCAGTGCAGGCGGCAGGCAGCAGGGTGCAGCGCAGTGTGCGGCCGCATGGCTCAGGATACCTGCACACTCCCCTCGACAAAAGACCATGGGTCCATGAGTGGGGAGGAAGACAAAGCAGAGGTTAGCGGGGGCAAGGGCGCAAGGGTACACGTAATCACAAGGCAATGCGATATGAGGGGCGCGGGAGAGCGAGCGGAGAAAGCTCGTCCCTACTCGTACGTCACCCCCAATGTCAGCCCACACTACCCTTGCCCTTCCCCGTATTTACACAATTTACAAATTTCGTCTCTACTGTCTCGTCCCCCATATCTCCCCGAAACCAAATTCGTCTCCAATCCCTCCCAAGAAGGAAGGGATGGAATAACACACAATGTCTCACCCACGTCATGATGCGTCTTACATTCCAAATCATTTACAAAACCTGGCGTGGAGTCGTATCAACTCGGTGAGTGGAGGTGGATGGTGCGAAGAGATTTTCTCCTAACTATCCTCGAATAACATTAACTCTTAAACAACCCGGGGTCTTGCCCTGCCAATCCAATTGGCCTCTTTACACTATGCGGTTCTAAAAACCAATTCCCCTTGACCATACTGTGGTGCCTTACCAATTTTGGGGTCTCACTCGCCCCATTTTTCTCACTGTGCCCTCGCACAATTTCGGGGCTGGGTCGTGTGGGTCTACCAGCAGGTCTACCTACCTGCGCACCTCCGCCACTGAAGTCGCCACCCGAGCTTGCCTAGCTCCTGAACTACCCTAACCTGGGGAAGGCCCTCCTGGCTCTCTCATCCCACTAATGTCCTCCCTGGCATTGGGCTACCCGTGTCCTCCTCTCGGATCCTCGGGCCCCGCTGAAATCTACACAACTCTACCTGGCTCCCAGAGCCTACCTGCGGCCTCACCTGGCCGACAGACTACCAGTGGCAGAGTGCTCATTTAACCATATGCACCAATTAAGCCACACGCCCAGCCATTCCACAGTCTCATGCACCCTCCAAAGCAACAACTTACTACTGCTCGCACCACAGATGTCAATATCCAAACAATTTACCTACTCTCTCTACCTAACTTTAAACTACCCTCCCTGGGTACTCGTGAAGGGGTCCATCTTTCCCCATCCACTCCTTCGCACCATGCACTCCACACCACTCATTCCACACACCATTTACTCCACACCATTTATTCCACACACCATTTATTCCCACACACCAAGTATTCTCACTTGCACCCCATGCAAGCCAATCACTCAATACACTTACACTTGTCCACAATGCTCTACTCATACACTTTCACACACACACATCATTCACGAGCATTGCCTCATTTGCTCACCATCACCACCAAGACTCTCATTCACAATGCCTCATTTGCGCCTAAAACGCATCCTCATACTCACACACACAGCATCATCTACCTAACTCCTTCCCTCTAATACTTGTGCTCTCCCCGTCTTCCCTTTACACGAAGCACATCCCTCGTCATTAATATCCACCTCATCTCTCTATGTCCCCACTACTTGTACAATGTCTCTACTTAACTCTCAGTCTCCTATTGTCATCCTTCTAAATCCCGAATCAATTATCCTAGCCCGCCCTGGCTAGTTCACACTGCCAAACCCCATAAAGCTATAGCTCCTCTGCCCCAATTGATGTGAGGGATGGTAGAGCTACCATCCCTCTACATCGGGCATTATTTCCCACTATCACCCCCAGTCCTCCCGCACTATGAGCCCCCGTCATGTGAGGTACTGGGTCCTGCCTCAGCATCTAGAGCCGAGGCAATCCATGAGGGCGCCTGCTCGCCGGTGTAGCGTCTTAACCGGTCGGCGTGGACGATCCGAGGGAGGGCTCGTGGCCCCATTTTGATCCTAATGACCACGTCACAGACTTGCGACAGGACGGCCCCGGGCCTTGCCAGGGAGAGGTGAGTTTGGGGCACCTACCCTTCCGCCTCTGGGGATTGAAGAACCAAATCTTCATCCCCTGAGCGTACTGACTCCCCTGGCTCCGGTGGTCATACCTGCGCTTCATCTTGGCACCTGCCAGCTGGAGCTGGCGGCGTGCGAAGGCATGGACCCTCTCCATGCCTTCCTCTAAGTGACGTGCATAGCCCTCCCTCGGCGGTGTATCAGTGGTGTCTGGCACGGGACCGCATAGCAAGTCGGCGGGAGCCCGCAACTCCCGCCCATACATAAGCAACGCTGGACTGCATGCGGTGGCCCCGTGCTGGCTGGTTCGGTAGGCCATTAACAAATACGCGAGATGTTTGTCCCAGTCGTCCTGACGGGTGGTGGTGAACAATGCCAATTGTTGAACCAGGGTTCTGTTAAATCTTTCCACCATCCCGTCAGATTGAGGTCTTAAGGGCGTTGTTCTGGTTTTCCTAATTGACAGGAGTCTACACACATCTTTTAGTAACTGGCTTTCAAAAGTTCGACCATGGTCGGTGTGCAGCTCCTCTGGAATCCCATGCCGATATACAAATCCTTCCACGAAGGCCTGTGCCACCACCCCGGCTTCTTGGTTGGGGAGGGCATAGGCCTCCGGCCACTTGGGGAAATAGTCCATTACAACGAGGATGTACTTGTTACCTTGGCGGGTGCGGGGTAGTGGTTCTAGAATATCCATAGCCACCCGCTCAAGGGGGGCCCCCACCTGGTGTAATTGAAGGGGGGCCCTCATCCTCTGTGCTGGTCCCTTTTTGGCAGTACAGGCGTCGCATCTCCGACACCAGTCCTATATGTCGCGCCCCATATTTACCCAATAGAACCTCCGGCGGACCCGAGATGTTGTCTTTGTCCTGCCCAAATGGCCGCCGGAGCGGGTACCATGCACCTGCTGTAATATGATGTTCTTAAATTTGTCTGGGACTATCACCAGCCAGGAAGTTCTCTCAGAGGGAACCTCCACCCCTAGTCCCGATTGTGATGGGAGTCCACTCTCACATTGTGGTGGGTGTCCACTCTCACAATGTGGTGGGTGTCCACTCTCACATTGTGGTGGGTGTCCGCTCTCACAATGTGGTGGGTGTCCGCTCTCACATTGTGGTGGGTTTCCGCTCTCCCAAAGTTCTCGCTTTCCCGATTGTGATGGGAGTCCGCTCTCACAATGTGGTGGGTGTCTGCTCTCACATTATGGTGGGTGTCCGCTCTCACAAATTTCTCATTTTCCCGAATGTGATGGGAGTCCGCTCTCACAATGTGGTGGGTGTCCGCTCTGACAAATTTCTCACTTTCCCGATTGTGATGGGAGTCTGCTCTCCCAATGTGGTGGGTGTCCGCTCTCACAATGTGGTGGGTGTCCACTCTCAAATTGTGGTGGGTGTCCGCTCTCACATTGTGGTGGGTGTCCGCTCTCACGAATGGAATTGGCCAATTCCTACTATGTGCTAAAGACTCCCTCCGGGGCTGGCTCAGCTGGACGTTCTGGCCCCTCACTGCCACGACTTCGTTAACTGGGGTGCAGCCGGCTATCTTCGTGCCACGTCCTATAGTGCGTGGTTCCATACTAATATTAATTACGTGGACGGCCACCACCAGCCCGTCCGTTTTTATGAGGGTGCGGCCCACGACTAAACCCGGGATGGACTGCGCTGCCATTGGTTCGACTAGGCCGCAGGACTCCTGCCATGTTGGGCGAGCTAGCCATCGGGCTGGCACTATGGCCTCGGCCCTTGGAGGAATGGTCACGGCCTCGGAGGCCTCCAGCTCCGTCCTCTCGGCCGTGCTCACCTCATCCAATGGCAGCTCTTCTACTCCCACTTGCAGGGTCCCCCGGCACAAAACGATTTTACAACTGCTGGCAGTCAACAAATCCAACCCGATTAGGCATGGGTCGCACACCTCCGCCACCCAAACTTCTATCTCCCTCTTTACCAACCCCAACTTGAGGGTTACGAAACCACGCCCTATGGTGGGGGCCGTTACCCCGGTAGCCAGCTGCAAACTATGAATTTCCAGACGTTGGATTTTATCCCAGCCATCTGCACTCAAATTGAGGATCACAGGGCTGATGATCGTGGCGCGAGCTCCTGTGTCCACTACGGCGTCTACCCCCACGCCGGCAATTTTGCACCGAATCGTTAAGCTACCTGTAACAATTTGGCCACAATAAATGACATGTCACGTCAATGAGGGCACTTCACCATCCCCTACTACCGAACACGGCCCTATATGCTCGGCACTTACTAGTTTGCCGGGCCCTGGTGGGGGGGTGTCTGGGGTTGACTAGTCCGACCCGTACGAGGCGGAGTTGATGGTTCCGGCTGCCGAAGGGCATCCCAGCGCGGAGCTCGACACTCCCACGCACGGTGACCCAGCCGACTACAATTATAGCACCTCACCTGGTAAGGTGCTTGCCTCCGAAATTCCAAATTCCCCCCCCTAAAAGTCCTAATTGGGGCATTTGTCCGTGGCCTACTGGGGGCCACTTCCGGAGCCGCCTGCCATGGTCCAGGTCCTGCCAGGCACTGGTCCACCAGCCTTCGGACCATGCTTTCCAGGTCAGGGCCCCTTTCGGGGGCAGGCCCCCTTAGGGGGCCGCCCCCAGCCACGGGCCCCCTTAGGGGGCCGCCCCCAGCCATGGGCCCTACCTGGCGCACCGCCACTGCGTGGCGCTCGCTTCCCCGGGCCAGGGGCCTCGCTGCTTCCCAACGGGCCACAGCGTCGGCCGCCTGGCTCAAAGTCCGCGGGCGCCACATGGCGAGCTGTTGCCGAAGCTCTGGGTCCGGGAAGGCCTGGATGAAATGGTCCAGCACCAGGCTTTCCTGGGAGGCCGCCGCCATGTCTGCGTGTGCAATCCCGACTGCGCGGCGAATGTCATAAACAAGCTCCCCGATGGTCTCCTGGGGTTTCCATTTTCGCACCGCGAGCTGAGCTTTAACAAGCTCGCTCTGCTGTTCAATGCCGAATCAATTAATTAAGGCCGCGCGGAGTTCTGGCACGGTGATAGCACCCGGTGGTAAGGCTGTCAGAACCTCCACCGCCGCGGCGCGCAGTTCCCCCACGAGGTGCACTCCACCTTCGTCTGGATTCCAACCGTTTCCCCTACACACATGTTCGAACTGCGCCAGGTACGCCCTCAAATCACTCTTGCCGTCATACGGTGCGAGTGGAACCTTATGGCCGCCCGAAGGCCGGACCCCGTGCGTCGCTCCTTGCGGAGTTAGCGCGGGGCCGAACCGTTCGCGCCCCCACAATACACTATTCCCGGGGGGCTCGCGTCCCCCGTCCTTCTAAAGACTACCCCTGTCGGTGTCGATGCTTGCGTCGCCTCGTCGCAACCCGCTACCCACTCCATTCTCGTACACCCCGGTTCACCAACACCTCTCACACTCCCCATGGTCGGACATCCCTGCGCACACTCTCTCTCCACACACTCCGGACCAGTCGCAAACCTTACCATTGGCCTCTCACGAACGACCGGGTCTATACCAATCCCCAAGCTCGCTGAACCTCCCCTCACACCATATACATTTCCGACCATATCGCCACTCACCTTGGCACTTCTTCCTCTTCGCTCATCCTCCACCACCTGCAAACTCGTTATTTGGTTAGCAAGTACGTCATCACGATGTGAGCACAGACCTTGTACAAATTCCATCACCTCTTCCTTTATTTCATTCTTTATCTCCCTTCGTCTCTTTTTAATTTCACTCACCCCTTCTTCTACCTCCCCCAACTTTTGTTTCACCCCCTCTATTTCCCGGTGCGCCCCCACAATTCCTTCTTCTAAGGCCACCTTGGTCGTCTCTATATGGTTCCTAACTTCTCGTTCTCTCACCCCCAACGTCTCTGCCACCTCATCAAACCTCTTTGTCAGTCCCTCGTGTACCATCTGACATTCCTTCTTTGTCGCTATTTATTCCTTCTTTATTTCCCTATGTGCAGATTTTAGCCCCCCTAGCACATCCGTGTTCTTACTCACTTGCTCCCCTAACTCCTTTTGTCCCACCGTCAGCTTCCCTACTTCCCGCGTCAACTCCTCTATACCCCCCTGTAACCTAGCCGTACTCTTCCTCACCTCCTTCTCCACACGCTCCTACCACTGCTTTACCTCGTCACGTACCCCCGCGACCTCTTCGCTCACCCCGTGCCTTATATCCTCCCCCATTTCTTCCATTTCCCTCTTAGATGCCACTCTCATTTGTTCCAATTCGTTCTTTTGGGCATCCAATTTGCTTTCCAGGAGTTTTTTACCTCCTATAATTGATCCCCCATTTGTTTTATTTCCCGGGCGGATTTATCCCCCATTTCCCTCAATTGGCCTCCCATTTTGTTTTCCAACCCCGTTAACCCATCCTTCATTCCTTCCATTTGGTTCTCTTGGGTGGCCATCCTGTTTTCCAAACCTACTAACCCCTCTTTCATTTCTTTCTTCTGGCCACGCACGTCCTCCAATTGGCCCCCCAATTTGCTTTCTAATCCCCCCAATTTGCTTTCTAATCCCCCAATTTGATTTTCCAAATTATTTAACCCGCTCCTCATTTCTCTCATTTCTGCCCTTGATTTGTCCCCCTCCATTTTCATGTCTTCACCCGACTTGACCATAAGGGCCCTCATTTGTGCCATAAAGAGGTTCATATCCATTGGCACTGTGGGCTCAGCTGCCGCGGCCATGTGCGGGCACCGCCATTTTGTTCGCCTGCCACCCCTACTGCTGCACCCTCTTCAATGTCCTCTTCCATTTCTAATTGCTCCAATTCTTCCCTGGGTTCCTGGGTCATTGATTCTAATTCCTCCTCATCTACCCCCACTGGCATCCGACCGCCTTGGCTATCTATGGCACGATTTAATTTAGATGTTTAATTAATAAATTTCGGCCGCTCGTAATTTTGACCAAATTTGTCCAAAGGATAAAAAATTTGGTTCGGGTTCCAAATCCCACTCCCAGACACCAATTGTTGCGGATCTCAAACGTAGGCCTTCCCCTTATTAAGGGTGGGTTAATCCCCTTGCCTTTTTACTAGCCGACGCGATCCTGCGGGTTTTAACGTCCTTCCCGGGCAGCGTTAGATAGGGTTTTTAGGACTAGGGATTCGCTATTACCGAAGTACTAATGCTGACCGGAAATGAGGAAATAACTGCCGCCCGAATCACGGATATTGATGCAATATGCCGAGCGGATAGCAATCCGCGATCCGAGCTGTTAACAGGTACTAACCCGATTATAGCGGTTGGGATCGTGCCACGGTTACCCAATGGAGAAATGACTAAGACAGTCAGATCAAGAGGAAACCAGGAAGAACAAGGTAATTTATTAACAATTTGTACAATTACAAGTGGAAAAGAAAGGATGTACAAGCAAGAGGAAGAAAAAGTACACAGGGCAGCCTTAGACAGTCTTACTTATCCCTTGGACTCGGGCCCGTTCGCTCTCAGACTCGGTCTCAGACTCAGACTCACGCGGGGATGATGAAGGGAGGGTGGAAGGTCCAGAGATGGCGTCCATAGCTCGTCCAGGTCCTCGATCCGTACCAGTAGACGATGGTGGACGACAGGCAGCTCTCCACGTAGCGTAGGTGCGAGCGGACAATTATATCGGGGCAATGGTAAGCTGGGCTATCGGCGACTTCGTGGCTCTTGGCCGCGTATGTAATATGAATACGGGCGTTTGGATGTTTGCGCACCGCAAGCCCTAGCCGAATTCTCAACAGGTGATCCCCGACAAACCCTTCACAATGGCGCGTTCCTCCAACAAATGTCCTTCAACGCCAATCGTATGAGTTCTTTCACACAACGCGCTCACCCCCTCAAGTACTTCTGAATGCGCTCCTTCCAATCAGTCCTTCTGGTTCATAACTCTTGCTCATAATTCAGGTACTCAAACCAGGCGCCTCTCCCATCATAACTCAGAACGCAATGATTGCAGCTGCGTCCCTCCTCATAACTCAGGTACAATGTTCAAGCCCTCTCTCTCCTCATAACTGAGGTGGGGGCCTCGCGCAAGGGGTTATATTGCCACGCCCAGTGAACCTTGTCGACTCTCCAACCACGCCCTGTCAGGCGATCTCACCTCAACCCTGGTTGGCTGCTGAGGGCTTACCGGCTCTGCCTTGATGGCTGCTTGATGTGGCCGCACCTCCACCCTTGCGCTCCGCCCCCTTTTCGGGCCTTACCTCGTGGCCTTTGGGCTGGTTTGAGCGGAAGCCCAGCGAGGTTGCGAAGGCTGCTGGCAACCTAAAGGGCGAGGGCGATTACAGACTGGCTTGCGCTTAATGGCGTCGATGGAAGGGAGGCTGCAAAATGGACGAGGGGCCTACTCTTATTTGTTTTACGCAACGCAGATGCAACTATTGGGAATGGCCTTATCCTAAACACATACTAAGAAATAACTACAGTCCTAAGGTGACCTACGTGTTGCTTGTGGCCTATCTATGGGGTGCAACCTTTAACCTTTAATGATGTTACCTGTGCTGGGTTCTCAAAACCGCAACAATATATATATATATATATATATATATATATAATTATATATATATATATATATATATATATATATATATATATATATATTGTTGCGGATATGAGGATTGTATTTTTTTGATTGTGTAATATTGCTTGAATATGGCCCCTCCTGCCTCCAGAGTTGTGTAAAGGTAAAAAGGGCGTCCCGGTAGTTAATTCCATGAAACACCACATTGAAGGACACTATAATACCCTTGTTCAGTAGTTTATATCCTTATTATGTGTTTTAGGGTAAGGCCTTGTCTTCCATTAACATGACACTCCATTGCACCGAGTGAAAAAGATAGATTCCCTTCATTCCCATTCCCAAAACCTCCATTTCCCCTTTCATCAATTGCCATTCGCATTGCCAACCAACAATTGCCGCCATTGACCACGAGGCAGGGTTGGGGAAGAAAGGCGGGTCCCCACCTCGTCATAGAGGGGAGGAGTGAGTCAGCCCCACTCAACCAACCACGAACAAGGGGTTGGACTTGGAGAGGGTGTGGAGAGAAACATCAAGGAGGTTCGCGAAGGTTGAGGGGCAGGGCCTATATAACCCGCCGCGGGACGTTCCCCAAGGAGACAAGCAGATGAGATGGGAGATGAGCTATGACAAGAGCTGAGTTGTGAGGTCCAAGGCTGAGCTGCGTGGTGAGGTACAAAAGAGAGAGCTGGGTTGTGAGGTCCAAGAGAGAGAAATAAGATACACCAGAGATACGGCAGATGAGTCCAGCCCCGTTTCAACCAGCCGCGTGAAGCCCTGACGGGGCAGCGAGTGACCCTGCCAGCGTGCGCTGTAAAGCCGAATACAAGGAGCTGCCGGCTCCTCGCTTCCCGCCCGGAGTGGACCTGCTCGCTGTGCCCTGTGATCCCACCTGCTCATCCCTCCAAACGATTCCTACCCTTCCATCATTTTGCGTACGTGAGTTTGTTTTGTTTGTTCTGTCCATGGGTATTTAATTAAGCTTGTATAAGGAATTCACTGTGTCTCTAAAAGCTTCTGTATATTATTTTATTATCTTTCCTTCTCCTTGGTTATTTTGAGCCTGTAAATCGTAAATAAATTTCGTAGTATTTTCAACCTTTTTCTCGTCTTCTTATACCTTTTCTTCACATCCGTCATCTTTGTCTTTTCCCTGATTGAATAGCTGTGGCGCGATACGGCCAACGTCTGGGTGAATCGGGTTAGTCGGGAAAAAAACTGTTCGGCCGCGGTGCCTCCGCTCGGTAAACAACATCTTATCCGCGGACCGTAACAATATATATAGATATACTGTATATATATATATATATATATATATATATATATATATATATACATACATACATACATACATATATATCCATAAATATATACATATACATATATATACATATATATATATATATACATATATACATATATATTGTTGCGGTTTTGAGTTTGTACAGTGAGTATAATAAAGGTTAAAATTTCCCCCTCATAGTTAGTCACACCATCAACATGTAGCCTCGCGATAGTGTAGTTATTTCTTTGTATTTGTGAGCTTAGTCCTTTTCCATTGTTAGTTCTGCGTTGAGTAGAGTCAGGAGAATAGGCCCTATACTACTTCTACCGACTTCCCAGCTTCCCTAGCCTCATGCCCCTTTGCGCCGACTTTGGTTCATTTTGGGCGAATTAACACGAGGCAGGCTAGGAGGGTCGGGGTGGAGCCGAAGGAGGAGCGGCAGAAGCGCTGACTGTAAGCACGAGCCGCCAATCAGGGCTCACAGGTGGTGGCGGCGGCGCTGCGTCACAGGGCGTGGTAAGAAGGTTCGAGAGGGTTCCAGAAGGTCCGGGGGCGTAGCTATATAACCCATTGCACAAAGCCCCCAAGAGGACTCTCGCTGATGAGCAAAGGACTCGCACTGACTGCTGCCCAGGAAGAACTCGCGTGCACTAACCAACCCGGAGGAATCGTTGAAGAGGAGTTGTGAGCGTCAGAGAACTGTGAGAGATACGCGGGTGAAGAAAGACGCGCATGAACCGGAATACGCGCTATTATAAGTGACGCTCGGTTGAGTTGGAGGCCGATCCATATACAGTTCATTAAGTCGCGCGAGTGATAACGGCTGTGTAATCGCCAGCCGTGCTGATAGTCCCGCCTTTGCCGTTCCACCTCATCGGCTGCCTTTGTTCGGGAGATGTGCTACGAGATTCCTTCCTCCACCTGCTGCCATCTTCGCGGGACGTGCTGGGACCGTGGAGAGCCAGACGGGGCTGTTCCTGGACGACCAAGTCGACGCGTCTGGCTGGGACATCAATCCATCTGCAATTTCCTGTGTGAGTGTGATGGGCCTGAGTCCGGGGGATAAGATAAGACTGTCTAAGTGCTGCTCTGTGTCTCTGCATCCCGATCATTGTACATACGTGTGGGAATAATTAAACCTGTGTTCTTCCTTTTTCCATTCAATCGTTTCTGTGGTTTCCTCATTGGCTAAGCATGGTACGAATAGAACCGCTCGAATCGGGTTCCACTACTAAACTGCACGGACCACGTGGTACTCAATCCGCTCGGCATACCCAAACCACACGTGGTTCGTGCGAGGCTTGCTTCCTCGCTTCCGTGGCGGCGCAGGGAATTAGGTACGAGCGAGAGTTGCTCCCAAAACCCTACTTTGCGTTTGCCCGGAAGGTACGTTTCAAGTCTCGGTTCCGTCAAGCCCAGAAAGAACCAGGGGATTAATCCCCCCTTGGTACGGGGAAAAAGGGCGGCGAAGAACCGTAACAATATATATATTACATAATATATATATAACAATATAAAAATAACAATATATATGTAAGTTCAAAACACACCTGGTCACAAGTGTTCCGCACTGACCGGGTCCTCAGTCGAGGTCCTCAGCATCATGCTGTTTCGGCCCTTCAACCTCGATACGGTCAGCTAAGGTGGGCCAGCAGGGCACGTACACATCCACATGCAGCAACTGCATCTGGATGCAAACATACCCCCACCCCCAGCCAGTGCGAACAACAACAACAATAACAACACCACCTCCACATCCAGAATCCACAGCACCAAACAAACATGATGGAACACTGAAACACCCACCTTTATACCCTTCACCACTCACCAACAAAACACACCAGATCATTCATACACACACATACACACCCATACACACACATACACACACATACATACAGAACACCAACCAAACAACCACCTACACTTACATCATACACCACTCAACACACAAAAACACACACTCATGCAAAAATTAATTCATGCAAAAACACACACCCTCACCCACTCACTCATATACACAAAATAAGAAGTAATAATATTAACAACAAAAAAAAAATGTTGTTGTTATATATATATATATATTGTTGTTGCGGATATATATATTGTTGCGGATCTCCGACGTCGGCTCTCCCCTTATCAAGGGGGGATTAATCCCCTTGTCCTTTATCTGGCCGACGCGATCCTGAAGTTATCACGTTCCTTCCGGTCGGTGTTAAATAGGGTTGTTGGTCGAATTAGTCCTATTACCTAAGTACTAACACCGACCGTGAAGCAAGGAAATAACTCCCGCCCGAACCACGGCATTAGTGGACACGCCGAGTGAAGGGAGCCGCGATTCGGGCCATTAACAATGACTAGACCCGATTATAGCGGTTTCTAATTGTGCCACGCGTACCCAATTGAGAAAAGATTAGGACGATCGGATTAAGGAGAAACCAGGAAGAACAAGGCAATTTATTCACAATGTACAAAGAAGAGGAAAAGAAAGAATGTACAAGAAAGAGGAAGAAGCAGATACACAGGGCAGCCTTAATAACAATCTTACTTAACATCCCTTGGACTCGGGCCCATTCGCTCTCAGACTCGGTCTCAGACTCAGACTCACGCGGGGTTGCAGATGGTCGGGTTGAGGGTCCGGCGATGGCGTTCACAGCTCATCCGGTCACCGACTCGTACCGTGCAGCAGATCGAAACCCGGCAGGCAGCGCTCCGCGTAGCGTAGGCGCAAGCAGACAATTATTGTGATGGGGAAAGGTCGGTAAGCTGGCGGTTATTGCACGCTTAGCCACGTACGTAATAAGTGTACCGGCGCCTTTACACGCGCTCCCGGTATCGCTGGGTAATACGCCACTTCCCCACTGATGTTACCACATCCAAGCCAAGCCCCAGTTCCTTGCCACCGCCGTATGCACGCGGATCCTTGGATAGCCCGTCAATACCACGTAGGTTCTTCAGTACTCAACTCAACTCTCGAGCGCCTCTCTCTCCCCGCTCAGAACTGAAGATCAACCTGATATAACGAGTGCAGTTGCGTCAGTCCTCTCCGCACAGTCCTGTTCAAGGGCTTTTGCAAAGGCTTTTATAAGACAAGCCAGCGAACGCTCTGGAAGCCCCAACCACGCCCTGTCAGGTGATCTCATCTTAGCCCTGATTGGCTGGTGTGGTCTTACCGGCTCCACCTTGATGGCTGCTTGATGTGGCCGCACCTCCACCCTTGCGCTCCGCCCCCCTTTTCGGGCCTCACCTTTTGGCTTTTGGGCTGGGTTGAGCGAGCCCAAGGGCAGTGAAGGCTGCTGGCCAAGGAGCGTAACAAACTGGGAGGGGCGATGGGGTACAGACTGAACAGCGCTTAATGGTGTCGCTTGGAGGGAGGCTGCCAAAATGAACGAAAGGGGCCTACTCTTATTTATTTGACACAACGCAGATGCAACTATTGGGAATGGCCTTGTCCTAAACACATATGAAGAAATAACTACCGTCCTAAGGTGACCTACGTGTTGCATGTGGCCTACCTATGGGGTGCAACCTTTAACCTTTAATGATGTTATATTTACAAGTGTGGGTTCTCAAAACCACAACAATATATATACAGTCACGTGAAAAGGTAAGTACACCACATGTAAAGTTTTGACTTTTTCAACATATTTCAACATACAGCTATTTGATCTTAATTTCAACAATATTGATAGATAAAGGTGATATAATATAACAAATATCATGAAACATTTACATTTTGTAGTCCATTGTACAATTTAAATAAACATAAATGCAAATTTCGCATGTGGAAAAAGTAAGTACACCCCTACATTTATCACCACTTCAAATACCTAAAATTAGAATCAGGTACACCAGCTCAGGTGCAAATGATTAGAACATCGTTAGAGAGGATCTTGGAGGAACCTGTCTTATTTAAACCTCAGACATTTAATTTGGTTTGCTCTTTGTTGTTGAAGTGTGCGGCGTCACCATGCCTAGATCAAAAGAGCTCTCTGAAGCCTTCAGAAAGAAGGTTATTACCCAGGGAGCAAGAGTGGTCAACCAGACACGGTCTGCTATAAAAGGTTTTTGTATATGGTTGGATTCCTTAGACCCCCAGCAACAACTTCCAGGTGGACAACCTTTCCAACAGGCTACTGTAACTGTGCAATTCAAGATGGCGTCCAAGATGGTCGCCATATTTTTTAATCTCCATATTGTCGTCAATTGTTATCTTATTTTCATGTGTAATACTTTGTTTCTCTGGTTTTCAAGGTCAGGGAATCTATTTATGATGGTTTCAGAGTGATATGATGTGTTTTATGCCATTTGTCTCATAAAAATCATGTGGGCAGAAATGTCCAAAACTGTGTGATCTGTAGTGGTGTGGCCATTGTGTAGTGTGCATGTAGTCTAGCATATCAGAAATTTGCATGTAGTGTAGCATATCAATAGCTTGCATGTAGGCCTACTCTAGTTGCTAGTATGCATAACATGGTGGTGGTTTTGCTGTTGCAGGTTATTGCATGAGAGGTACGATGATGACCCAGGCAGAGAAACGGGTGGTGAAAGGAAGCTTGTCACTGAAAAAGGAACCCAAGAGGAGACGCCAGGACACTGACATCGACTACACAAAGTGCATAATATGTCAAGGACTTGGTGCAAAGGGACTATATAATATTACAACAACAGACAAACTAGTTTTGGCCATGAAGGCTCGACAAGATGAGACATTTGAGAGACTCAAATATGATTTGGCTACTGGTACATGGCTGACAGACAAAATGCCCAAATGGCACAGTAAATGTAGAAACTGGTACACGAATGAAAAGGGTTACAAACTTGCTGAAAAGAAGAACATTGGAAGCAGTGATGCTGAAGACTTGAACCAGCCTGGGTGCAGTACCTCTTCCCAGCATTCAAGGTTTACCAAAATTCAAGGTTAATGCCAGTGGTGGAGACGTCGATGTCGTCAACTTTATTGGCAAACACGAGTGCAGTAAAGTACCCCCATCTTTATTCAATGAAGATGGAACCATGAGGGCTGCAGGTACAAAGGCTAATCTCGTGAAAACACTGAAGGAGGAGACTCAAGTGACCAGTGCTGATATTCTGCCACAAGGAGACTGGAAGACGACAGTAGTGGTTGATGCAATGCATGCCATACGCCATTGGTCCTTCAAGAAAAATGAGACATTTGGAAACATTGCTGATCGCTACAAGGAGCAGCTGCTGAAAGATGTGCCTGCTGGCACAGAGATCATACATTTCTGCTGCGACCGATACAGTGAACAAAGCCTCAAATCAGCAGAACAGCAACACAGGTATGGCCAATCCAGGCAAGCAAAGGTGTTTGAGGTCAGTGAGCAGTACAAAGCCCCTGACCTACAGGAATTCTTCTCTGTGTCAGCTAACAAAGCAGCCCTTCTGAGTTTCTTGTGTGAGACATGGAGCAAGAGTGAACAGCTAAATCCAGCACTGGGCTCAACTCGCCTTTACTTAGGTGGAGGCTTCAATGAAGAAACCAAGAGCATGCTGGTCACTGAGGGGTCAGCCACCGACATCACTGCCTTGGAGTCTACACAGCAGGAGGCTGATACCAGAGTAATGCTTCATGCTATTTATAGTGTCCAGAATGAAGGTGTTGATAGGGTGGTCATTCATGGCAATGACACAGATATAATCATCATTTGTATCTACTATGCTGCCAGCATTCTGGAAGATCTTCCTGAACTGTGGGTAAGAACTGCTGCAGAGACATATCTGCCCATACACCAAATGGCTAGGTCACGAGGACCTTCGAAATGTCGTGCATTTCCCTTCATCCACAGCCTGAGTGGAAGGGATACGACCAGCTACCCAATCTTCACTGGCAAAAAGACCTGGTTGAACCGTAGCTATACCACAGACATAACTGAGCTCGAACACTTTGGTGAGCAAGGTCAGAACCGTAACCAGATCACATCAGACCTCATCAACCAGGCACGCAAACTTGTCATTGCTGTGTACACTAACAGATCTGATGACTTTGAGGACTGCGATCTTGGAAAGCTTATAGTAAGGGAAACATATGAAAATCTGTTAACTAAATTGTTACCAAAAAATTTCTTCACCAATATGTTTGTAAAGGTGTGTAATAACATGTGTTAAAATGTTGAAGGTCAACTCCCATGGGAAACCCAGAAAAAAAGCTGTTGAATTCGGGTACCGAAAAATTATTTTCGAGAATTTTTATTTTTTTAAATCGGCCCTTAAGTAACTTATGAGGGGTCAAATAAGGGTTTTTCATGATTCTGAGTTGATTGTTAACATTTATATTTCACCACAGACACTCCTTTGTGGAAAAATAATTTCTAAATATATCTCATTTTCTACTTTGCAGGACATGGAGTCTAGCAATATGGATGAAGACGTTACTCCACCTGTGCTCAATTGCTTCATCTGTGCACGCTCGGATACACCAGCTGAAAGGCTCATACAGGCAACTCCAAAGGGATACTCAACTTTATTGAAACAAGCAGAAACTGTCGAAAATGTTACTGTTGTGGAACGTATGAAGGAGGCTCAAAAGGAAGGAAAACTGAGGTACCACCAGAAGTGTAAAAATGATCTGTACAACAACTTTGTTGCAACCACCAAGAAGTCAGCTCAAGCATCAAAGGCAGAGAAAGAGTCATCAAAGTTGAAGAGAAGACGCACTACTTGTGAGTTCAGTTCATCAACTGGCTGCAGTTCTAGAAGATCACAGTCAGTTGACCTCCTGTATAAGGATGTATGCATTCTTTGCAACCAACCAGCCCAGCTCGACAAAAATAATCCAGCACAAGCTAGAAAGAAATACAGAGTGCCAGATAATTTGACTGCAGATACACTGAAGGCAAGCTTGCTGAAGACAGCACGGAGTCGCGGGGATGACTGGGGCACTGAAGTCACTGGACGCCTGGAAGGGATCAACGACTTGGTAGCAGAAGAAACACTGTACCATTTGCGATGCAAACTTATGTTTGCGAGAGGTGACAGTTTGTCCAAGACTGATGAGGAAGGAAAAAGGAAGAGAGGACAGAGGAGTATTGATGAGGAGCGAGAGGCAGTTTTTATTGAATTCTGCGAATGGTTAGACTCAGAATTAGAGCATGGGGTAATGAACATGGACCAAGTCCATGAAAAGCTGCAGGAGTTTGATCAGTCACCAGAGAAGAGCCTTTCTTATTCAAAGCATTGGCTAAAGATAAAACTTCTAGAGAAATACGAAGACACCTTGTATTTCACAACACAGGAAAGAAGGGCAGATGTACTCTGTCTCAAAGATGGCACCGACAATATTCTGCGAGTGCATCATGCTAATCTTGACCATGGAGATGAGAAGACTCAGATCATAAAGACGGCACTCAAGTTCATATCCAATGATATTGCCTTGATTGATTTAGGTCCAAAGTCATACCCCACCACACACAGTATGACTGACATCGATAGTCAGCTGACACTTGTTCCTGCAAGCCTTCAGATGTTCTTGAGACCGATTGTCAAGACAGACGAAAGAGTTGCCGTTTGGGGGCAGAATTTTATTAAGGCCTGTCGACCTCGGTCTGGAGTATTGCCACACCAAATGGGGCTTGCCATACAACTTGATCATAGATTTGGGTCAAAATGGATGCTCAACAAGTTCCACCGGCTGGGATACACTGAGTCTTACACGGAGACACAAAACTACAAATACTGCTTCCTTAATAGTAGGAGTGGAGATGATGTTCCAGATACTTCTGGCACTCTTGACACCATTGTGGAGGAAACCGATGAACAGATCAATGATGAGGTTGCGGTTGATGCTGCGCTTGAGGATCAATCAGTGATGACAGCCAAAGTGCCAGCCAGTGAACAACATGTTTCGGTACAACAATTCGGTACAACAATTCGGTACAACATGTTCTCAAGGAAGGCAGCGGCAGGAGTGATCAAACCAGAGACTCTACCTCCAACAGAGGGTGCAGCTGCACAACATTCACTCCGTGCCTACCTGCAGACCCGGGACTGGATCCTTCTACAGAGCATGTCTCTGAACCCCAGTGACTATGGATGGACAATAGGTGTGCATGGGTATGAGCCAGTTCCAACACTGGACCCCACGGCTCCTGAGGAGCTATTGCAGTTCACGAGCTGTAATTGTCATGGAGATTGCAGCAACCGGCGATGCAGCTGCAAGAAGAATGGGGTCACGTGCATCTCGGCCTGTGGAGTCTGTAATGGCATTACATGCAGAAACTGCAGTCATGATGTTGTTGAGTCTGAAGAAGACATAGACAATGACTGTTGAAACCTCTGACATTGTGAATGAGAAATAACTCTTGAGTATTATATATGTATGTGAAATAAAAGCTACTTTGTGTGTAAATGTAAAAGTGAAAATATAAATGTTAACAATCAACTCAGAATCATGAAAAACCCTTATTTGACCCTCATAAGTTACATAAGGGCCGATTAAAAAAAATAAAAATTCTCGAAAATAATTTTTCGGTACCCGAATTCAACAGCTTTTTTTCTGGGTTTCCCACGGGAGTTGAACTTCAACATTTTAACACATGTTATTACACACCTTTACAAACATATTGGTGAGAAATTTTTTGGTAACAATTTAGTAAACAGATTTGTGAAATATCTCATAAAATGCCCTTACTATTAGAGCCTATAAATTCCTGATCAACAAGTCAACCATGCTGAAACTACTCCCACCAACAGAACATACATTCCTTCTACATCTACAGCGTGCAGCTCTTGCAACTATTATAGATAAGACTGCACATGTGGCCAAGCCTCAGCTTCCCCCATTTGTGGATTATGGTTGGGCTCTGGAGGATGGGAAACTAGTTCCAGTCCTGTCAACTCAATCAGCCTGGCCACAGACAATTACAAAGGCTGTTGCATGTGGCTGCACCAAAGGCTGCAACAGGAACTGTTCCTGTGCCAGGAAGAACGTGGCCTGTTACATTGTATGTCGTTGCCAGGGATCAGCCACCAAGTGCAGCCGAGTGAAATACATTGCAGCATTTGACAGCAGTGACAGTAGTGACAGCAGTGACTCAAACAGTGACAATTAACTGTATACCATCAGCTGTTCACATGGACACTTGTATTGCAGCATTATATTGAGTGGTAGACCTGTTCATAGGATGCAACATTGTGGCGTGTATCACTGACATGAATTTTACAAATATTTGCCTCAGCCATTTGGCTTGCATTCCAAACTGTGAAGCACATGCAGTAGTTCATTTCTCATGTAATCTGTTCTTGGTAACTAGTACCTTTCTGTACCATTATTGTTCTTACAACAACAGTAAACTACTGTGTATTGTTATTGTAGATTTTCTGTGTCATGGTCGCCTTAAAATAATATATTAACATGCAATAAATATTAGGCCTAGTACATGGTATAAAATACATCATATCACTCTGAAACCATCATAAATAGATTCCCTGACCTTGAAAACCAGAGCAACAAAGTATTACACATGAAAATAAGATAACAATTGACGACAATATGGAGATTAAAAAATATGGCAACCATCTTGGACGCCATCTTGAATTGCACAGTTACAGTAGCCTGTTGGAAAGGTTGTCCACCTGGAAGTTGTTGCTGGGGGTCTAAGGAATCCAACCATATACAACAACCTTTTATAGCAGACCGTGTCTGTTTTCACAAAAAATGGGGGGTTTGCCCCCTGGGCATATAGATGCCTACGAGTCTGGGAAGGGATTTAAAAAGATCTCCATACAATTTGAAATCAATCATTCGACTGTCCGGAAGATCATCTACAAGTGGAGAAGATTCCAAACAACTGCCAACTTGTTCAGGCCAGGCCGCCCCAGCAAGTCCAGCCCGAGAGCAGACCGCAAGATGCTGAAAGAAGTCTCGAAGAACCCCAGAATGTCATCACGGGACCTACAGGTAGCTCTTTCCACTGTTGATGTCAAAGTGCACGAGTCTACCATTAGAAAGAGGCTGCACAAATTTGATCTACATGGGAGTTGTGCCAGGAGGAAACCTTTGCTGTCCAGAAAGAACATCAGGGCAAGACTAAAGTTTGCCAATGAACACCGAGGCAAAGACCAGCACTTCTGGAACAATGTGCTCTGGACAGATGAGTCAAAGGTAGAGCTATTTGGCCACAGTACCAGGAGACATATTTGGCGAAAACCAAAGACAGCATTTGACCACAAGAACCTGATACCAACTGTAAAGCATGGTGGTGGAAATATTATGGTTTGGGGCAGCTTTGCTGCATCAGGGCCTGGGCAGCTCACCATCATATAATCCACTATGAATTCTTCATTGTACCAGAGGTTGCTTGAGGATAATGTGAGGCCATCTGTCGGAAAGTTGAAGCTCAACCGAAGGTGGACCTTGCAACATGACAATGACCCTAAACATACCAGTAAATCCACCAAGGAATGGCTGAAAAGAAAGAAATGGAAGGTCCTGGAATGGCCAAGTCAAAGCCCGGATCTAAATCCCATCGAGATGTTGTGGGGGGATTTGAAACGAGCTGTGCATGCAAGAAACCCCTCAAACATCGCAAAGCTGAAAGAATTCTGCATGGAGGAGTGGGCAAAAATTTCTCCCAGTCGATGTCCGAGACTGGTAGACAGTTATAAGAAACGCCTACTTGAGGTTGTTTCTGCCAAAGGGGGCAATACCACCTATTAGAGCCAAGGGTGTACTTACTTTTTCCACATGCGAAATTTGCATTTATGTTTATTTAAATTATACAAAGGACGACAAAATGTAAATGTTTCATGATATTTGTTATATTATATCACCTTTATCTATCATTATTGTTGAAATGAAGATCAAATAGCTGTATGTTGAAATATGTTGGAAAAGTCAAAACTTTACATGGGGTGTACTTACTTTTTCACGTCACTGTATATATATATATACACACACAGACTCTCTTCGAGTTACGACGGGGTTACGTTCCGACAAGCAGGTCGCAAGTCGAATCCACCCCTCATGGACTTATTATATATTACTTATTAGTTATTACATATTTTTCAAGTGCGTATTCCACCATTGCATCATTTGTTAAAAGTCATACAGACTAAATCCCATAATCCAATCCATACACTGTACAATCAGTAAAATAAATAAAAGGGTTGAAATAAAAGACTTTATGACATTACAATGCGTTTTACTGTTCAAAAAAGCTTACAAAAATCCAGGTACATATAATGAGGTACACAAATAATGTGGCACTGTAATAAGAAGTGATAAAGTACCCGATAACATCAACACATATAAACACACAAATCAGTCCTTTGAACAAGATGGCTGGTCATCCATCAGTGGTAAGGCAGAGGTGGATGCTGTGGGGGATGCGGGAGGGAGATGAGGGATGGAGATGAGGAAGATGAGGGAGGGAGATGGAGGGAGGGAAGAAGGGAGGGAGCTGAGGAAGGGAGGGAGATGAGGGAGGAAGGTTGATGAGGAAGGGAGGGTGGGAGGGAGGAAGGTTGATGAGGAAGGGAGGGTGGGAGGGAGGCAGATGAGGGAGGGAGGGGGGAAGATGAGGGAGGGAAGAAGGGAGGGAGATGAGGAAGGGAGGAAGGGAGGGAGATGAGGGAGGAAGGTTGATGAGGAAGGGAGGGAGATGAGGGAGGAAGGTTGATGAGGAAGGGAGGGTGGGAGGGAGGCAGATGAGGAAGGGAGGGAGGGAGAGGAGGAGGAGGAGTGGTGGATTGAGGGAGGGGAGGGGGAGGAGTGGTGGTGGCAGGAGTCGTTTTCTTAAAGAGAACGTTGAGAGTAGACTGCACAGTTTGCTTATTTTTCTCGTCGTATATTTCTCTATAGTCTATAACAACGAAGAGCCTCTTGTAGTTGTCGGTCGAGCTTGGCAAAACGATCGACATTCATGCCCATACTGTAGGCCTTTATTGAAGATGGCAAATGCTTCAGCCAATCCTTTCACAGTGAACATTTTCTCCGGTTTGTCCTCTTCTTTTTTCGATCCTCTAATTCAATTAAGTCTTCATTAGATAACTCTCCCGGCGCAAACTCCACCAATTCTTCCACGTCAACTTCGAGCTCTAAACTTCTGGCTAACTTCACAATTTTTCCACCAATCTCGTCCATCATGTCCTTGTCGAAACCTTCGAACGAATTAACATAACGTTTCAGACACTTCCTCTCATGCTGCAGCAATATTCTTGATACTGATACGTGCTCCTCCCCGACCCCCTGGTCACGGTGTACCTCCGAGCCCCGAGAGGCGTCAGGGCAGAAAAATGTGTTATTCTGTATGTCAAAGATCAATGGTGAAGCCACACCAATTGTTACTCACAAACAAATATTGTATTAAGATCACACAAGAATAACAGTACAACAATAATATGAATCAAAAGTACAATGAATATCCTATGATGGTACCATCAGTTTTGTAATATATAACTCACTGTGCTCCAAGTGAGTGAAACAAGAACATCCCCAATGTCTCTAATCCCCGGCTTCAAGCCAAAGTCGATCCGCTCCAGCGATCGACAGATCAATGTCCAATCAAGACCAGAATCCCTTTGGGTTGGCAGTTACAGTCTTGCTGCCAAAGCTGTGCCAAGGCACCCTCCAGGCGCCTGGGAAATCACACCCTCGGGTATGGACGTTCCACAGCTCACAGTCGGCGACACGCAGACTTTCCACTCAAAAGCCACATCACACACCCCAGATCGACGTTTGAATGCGGTAAAAATCGTCGAAACGAGATGAAACCTTGAGCGAAGCGCAAGTCCAGCGCGAGTCAAAATTGCCGACGGCCCGGTCTCGTGGCGCAACGGCACGACGATGATGACGATGATTCTCTTCAGAATCCACCACAAAACCTGACACGCAGGTTGATCTGTCACAGCGATAACAACTCTGTCGCAGGAATCCCTTTCCCGGGAAACCCAAAAGTTGACTCGTGACTCTTGCTCGCCAACATTCGCTCCAGACCGCTATGCAACTCGGCTTTCTTCTCCGACTCATTCGCTCCACCTTCTTTCTCTTCTTCCTCTTCATTGTCGTCGTCTGGTTCCCGATCCGGTTTCCTGTTTGTTTTAACTCTAACTTTTTCACCTTTTGAAAATAGTTCATAAACAATAAACCTTTTGAAAACAATAATAGTACATGGAATCAAAAATGTTTACAGTGGATGAAAACCACCACAACGGAAGTGACGAATCCATAACACTTCCCCCCCTCAAGAAAGAAAGTTTGAACCTGGTGAAAACTTTCTTTGCAGGCAAAAACTCTTTTAACAAACAAAAGTAAAACTCACACCCAAATCATCAATTCCCATGAGCAACAATAATTAATATTTCCCAAAAATAAAGCAACAAAACTTCCAAACAACCTACAGAAATTTCCAAAGTTAGTTCACTCTGGACAAAGCATCAGCAACGACATTGTCCCTGCCCTTTACATGCTCAATTTCCAAGTTGAACTCCTGCAAAGCCAAACTCCATCTCATCAACCTCTGATTTTTATTTTTCATTTTTTGAATGAAGGTTAAGGGTTGTGATCAAAAATCCAAAGCAAATCAAATCTATAGCACTTTTTGAAGGAAGCCAAGCTGAGAGCCAGGTTTCATGGTGGTTGGGTGGTGAGGCCTGGAAGTATTCACGACATAGACGCCTTTAGGAACGTGGAGTTCACGGTTAATCCGTGTAGGAATCTTGGCTCGGCTGCTCCGCAGCATTCAGTGCTTCAAACACTTCCTAACTTTCATAATAATCACGGTTGGAGCGCTTGTCGCTGTAGTCACGTGAATAGCGGTCTCCTTCTCGGTCACTACCCTGATAATCATCCCTTCGGGAGCTGCCGTAACTCTGGGAGCCTCCATAGTAATCTCGACTGCGGCCACCACCAAAACTGTTACTCCCACCCCGGAAGCCATAGCCACCCCTGAAACTACCTCCACGTTTTCCTCCTCTGCATCCCCCTCGACGCCCATGGACTGCCTTCTCTACTGTTGTGGTCCGACCATCCAAATCCTTGCCATTCAAATCCTTTTCTGCATCTTTGGCGTCCTTTGTGTTTTCAAACGTGACAAATCCAAACCCTCTCGACTTTTGCGTCTCCCTGTCTTTTATCAGCCGCACTTCCAAGAGTGGTCCATGTTTGCCGAAGACAGAGTCCAGAACATCTTCCCTTGTGTTGAAGTTCAGTCCACCTACAAAGAGCTTGCCAACATTGCCCCTATCCCTGACTTGTGTGTGCTGACACTTAGTTTCAGGGTACTTGACAAGAAGTGTCTGTGCAAAGCGTGACGTCAGTACCTTCCTCTTCTCTTCAGAGCGCTTCCTAACCATAGCACGAGTCGCGGTACAGGATGGAAAGATACCCGGAATCTCCGGCTCTAACTGTGCAGTGTTATTTTCCATACTAGCCTTTTCAACAAACATCGGGTTACCAGAAACTTGACCACCGGCCAAATCATTCCCGATAACAAAAGAGATTCCCTTTACAGGAAGAGTGGCTTGTAAACCTACGGTGACCGGTCCTGACACCAAATCAGACTTCAAATGGATGACATGAAGAGGAGCTTTAACATAGCCACCAACCCCCTGTAAAAGAACACTAACACCAGTTGCCGTCTTCTCTGACAATGGCAAAATGCCCTCAAGCATCAAATATTGATGTGCTCCTGTGTCCCTCAATACCCTAACAGGTCTCTGGTTCGTTAAGTCCCCATCCAGTGACAGAAACCCCTCTGAAATAAAAGGTTTGTAACCCTCTTGTACAAGGTCGTTCTGTGATGCCATAACTTTGGCATGGGAACCTTCACAAGGCACTGTCCTCCAAGGACGATTTCTCACATTTGCCAATGCATTCGGAGTTGTACTAGTCTGACTCCGCTCCTGATTTTTCCTTTTCAGGGCATAACATTGGGACATCAAATGCCCAGGTTTCTTGCAAAAAGCGCAAGTAGGCCCGGAGGAAAAACTCGTGGTCTGCCTCGGGCCCCGTGGAAGATAAGTCTGTCTTGGAACTGTAGTCTTCTGATCCCTAAAAGTCGCGGTATCAGATTTGTCCTCAGTCATTTCTAGGCCGCCCCCAAGAATATTCGTTCTCCGCACCGGATGTACCATAACTCCCCTGGCGAACTCTAGGTGGGAAGTTAGGTTTGTGGAACCCAATCCTGTGTGTCAAGGCAAAGTTATCTGCCACGGTTGCTGCCTCATACAACTCTGGTACTGTGGCGGGCACAAGGGGCAATAATTCCGCGCACTAGTGGGTGGCACGAGCGTCCAGGCGGGGAACTAAAATGCATGCCCCGCCTTTCGACCGATCGGCCACGCCCGGGGGCAAGGCATGGCCTCGGGACATATATGCGGGCTCTAAGCTCGAGCCCGCCCAGTGCTGAAGTGACGAGCTCTTAATAAAGACTCTTGAGGTATCAACGCGTTGTGGCCTACCTCTCTGGCAATCGAGTCGTGTGTGCACAGCACCACACTGGTGACCCCGATTGGTTCAGCCATTGCTGACCCCCGAACACGCCATGGCTACCAACGCCGTCGCAATCAAACTCCCGGAGTTTTGGGAAGCGCAAGCCGACGTTTGGTTTGTGCAGGCCAAAGCTCAATTTCAGCTCCGAGGCATCACGGCGGACGAGACCCGGTACTACCACGTGGTCGCCGCCCTTGGGCCCGGCACTGCCGCCCGAGTCGTGTCCATCCTTCGGCGCCCGCCGGGTGACCACAAGTACGAGGCGCTCAAACATCTCCTCCTTGCCACGTTCGGGCTCACAGAGATCGAACGTGCCGACCGCTTCCTGGACCTTCCCGCCCTCGGCGACACACGAACATCCGTCCGGATGGATTTCATGCTGTCTCTGCTTGGGGACCAGCGCCCGGATTTCTTGTTCCGCGCACTTTTCCTCCGCCAGCTACCGATACAGGTGCGCCTCGCGCTGGCGGTTCCAACATCACGGAACCCCGCGCCCTGGCTGGAGAGGCCGACAATTTTTTCGCGGCCTCTGACACGCGGTCAGTTTACGGTGCTGCCGTAGTGGCTCCCGGTGCGGAGGCTCCAGTGCCCCCGGCTTCCCTCGTGGCCGCTGCTGCGCCCCGCCCACTACCGCCGCCGCCGCCGCCACCACCACCGCCGCCGGCACGGCCGACGCGGTCACCACCGCTGCAAACCTGGTGCTACTACCATGCCAGGTTCAGCCGCAAGGCTAAAACGTGCCGCCCGCCGTGTTCTTTTGACGGGTCGGGAAAAAACCTGGCCGGCGCTCACTTGCGGCCCTGAGCATCGGCCATTCCGGCAGCCTCCTGTTCATCACGGACACCTTGTCCGGGCGCCGTTTTCTTTGCGACACAGGAGCGCAGGTAAGCGTCCTCCCTGCCTCCACGTCCGACAAGCAAACCGCAGGCCGGGGCCCCGCTTTGCTTGCCGCCAACGGTACACCCATCCGCACATTCGGGAAGCGTTGTCTCTCACTGCGGTTCGGAGGGCAGTGCTTTCAATGGTCGTTCGTTACCGCCAGCGTGCCAATGGCCATGCTCGGCGCAGACTTCCTATGTGCGCATGGGCTTTTGGTCGACGTTAAGCGCAGACGTCTCGTCCAGGCCGAAACCTTCAGCTCGCTCGCTTGTTCGCTGAGCGGCTCGTTGAGCAGCTCACAGAGTGGCTTGCCAAGCGGCTTGCTGAAAGGTTCCCTCCCGGCGAGGTTAGTCTGCACGCTTCTGGCAGCGGACAAGTTTACCCCGCCTCCTCATCAGTTTCCCGGCCCTGACGCGGCCCACCTTCTCAGCGGTGGCCGTCAAACACGGGGTGGAGCACCATATCCCCACGGTCGGGCCGCCGGTCTACGCCCGGGCACGCCGGCTCGACCCCACGAAGCTCGCCATGGCGAAAGCGGAGTTCGCCACACTGGAACGGCTGGGGATCGTACGGCGCTCCAACAGCGCTTGGGCTTCTCCTCTGCACATTGTGCCGAAGCCCGGCGGAGGATGGCGGCCGTGCGGTGACTACCGCTGGCTCAATGATGCCACCACCCCCGACTGCTACACTGTCCCGCATATCCAGGACTTTTCCGCCCGGTTGCCAAACACGACCGTGTTCTCCAAGGTGGACCTCATCCGGGGCTACCACCAGGTCCCCGTCCAACAGGACGATGTCCCAAAGACGGCCGTCATCACCCCTTTCGGCCTCTTTGAGTTCCTGCGAATGCCTTTTGGGTTGAAGAATGCGGCCCAGGCATTCAAACGGCTCATGGACAGCGTCTTGCGCGACTTACCTTTCATCTATGTCTACCTGGACGACATCCTAGTCGCGAGCGTGTCCCGGGAGGAGCACCTGCTCCACCTCCGCACGCTTTTCGAACGCCTGGGCCAGCATGGCCTGATCATCAACCCCACAAAGTGCCGTTTCGGCGTCGCCGCCATCGACTTCTTGGGGCACCGCATCACCAGGCACGGGGCCATCCCTTTACCGGCCAAGGTGGAGGCGGTCAGGGATTTCCCGCACCCCCGCACGATCAAGGGGCTCCAGGAGTTCCTGGGCATGGTAAATTTTTACCACCGCTTCGTGCCCCACGTCGCCCAGCTCCTCCGCCCCTGCACGAGGCCCTCCGGGGCAAGCCGGGGAAAGGTGACATCGCCTGGTCGGAGCTAATGGCCGCGGCGTTTGCGGGCGCAAAGCTGGCCCTGGCCAACGCCACCATGCTGGTGCACCCGGCACCCGATGCACCGATCGCCCTCACCACCGACGAGTCGGACTACGCGGTGGGCGCAGTGCACGAGCAGTGGGTGAGTGGTGCTTGGCAGCCGCTGGCATTTTTTAGCCGGCAGCTTCGCCCGCACGAACGCCGCTATAGCACCTTTGACCGCGAGCTGCTCGTTCTCCACCTGGCGGTCCGACACTTCTGCCATCTGCTCGAGGGCCACCCGTTCACGGCTTTCATCGACCACAAGCCCCTTGTGTTCGCGATGGCCAAGGTCGCTGAGCCATGGTCAGCACGGCAGCAGCGTCACCTCTCTGCCGTGTCCGAGTACACGACGGACATCCGTCACGTCGCGGGTAAAGACAACCCGGTGGCGGATTGCCTTTCCCAGTCCGTCACGCACGCGGTCCACCTCGGGATCGACTATGCCCGGATGGCGGAGGACCAGACCGCAGACCCCGGCGTCCAGGCCTTGCGGACCGCCATCATGGGCCTCCGCGTCAGCGAGGTGCCGTTCGACGTCGCGGGTGCGGCCCTCCTGTGCGACGTCTCCCTCGGCCGGCCTCGCCCCATCATGCCCGCTAGCTGGCAGCGCACGGTTTTTGATGCCATCCACGGCCTGTCCCACCGGGCACAAAGGCCTGCCAGAAGCTCGTCGCAGCGAAGTTCGTCTGGCATGGCCTCAGGAAGGACGTCCGCGACTGGGCCAGGACCTGCCTCGCGTGCCAGCGCGCAAAGGTCCACCGCCACACCCAGGCCCCGTTGGCCCCATTTACAGTGCCCGAGCGTCGGTTCGACCATGTCCACGTCAACTTGGTAGGACCTCTGCCCCCCTCGCGGGGGTTCACCCACCTCCTCACCATGGTGGACCACACCACACGGTGGCCGGAGGCCGTGCCATTGGCGGCGACGCCTGCGGCTGATGTGGCGCAAGCCTTCATCGCCACTTGGGTTGCCCGGTTCGGTTCCCCCTCGGACATCTCGTCCGACCGCGGCCCCCAGTTCACCTCGGAGCTCTGGGGCGCGGTGGCGCAAGGGCTCGGCGTCCAACTGCACCGCACCACGGCCTACCACCCCCAGGTCAATGGCCTGTGCGAGCGCTTTCATCGCTCGATGAAGGCCGCGCTCCGGGCCAGCCTCCGCGACGGCAGCTGGGCCGACAGGCTCCCCTGGGTCCTGCTGGGCCTCAGGACGGCACCCAAGGACGACCTGCGCACGTCCTCGGCGGAGCTGGTCTTCAGGCAACCACTGCGGGTACCGGGCGAATTTATCCCCGACTCCACGGCTCCTTGGTCCGCGGCGCAAAAGTGCTCCACCCTGCAGGAGACCGCCCGGAGGTTTGCTCCGGTGCCGACAGCACACCACGGTTGCCCGTCCTCCCACATCGCCCCGGAGCTTCGCACGGCAGAGTACGTCTTCGTCCGGCACGACGCCCACCGGGCACCGCTACGGCCCCCGTACGACAGGCCCTTCCGCGTGCTGGAGACCGGGGACAAATATTTCACCGTCGACATCGGCGGTGCCCCGGATCGTATCTCAGTGGACCGCTTCAAGCCAGCCAACCTCGATCTGGACCACCCCCCGCAAGCAGCTCTGCCTCTGCGTCGAGGCCGTCCCCCCGGCGGTCAGACCCCCGGCACCCCCCAGCCCCGCTGTCCCGCTACCCCCCAGCCCTGCACGCATCGCCAGGGGGCGTTTCGGCCGGGTCATCCGGCTTCCCCGCAAGCTCACCCTTCAGGTGCGCGGGAATTCTTGGGGGGCGTGTGTGGCGGGCACAAGGGGCAATAATTCCGCGCACCAGTGGGTGGCGTGAGCGTCCAGGCGGGGAACTAAAATGCATGCCCCGCCTTTCGACCGATCGGCCACGCCCGGGGGCAAGGCGTGGCCTCGGGACATATATGCTGGCTCTAAGCTAGAGCCCGCCCAGTGCTGAAGTGACGAGCTCTTAATAAAGACTCTTGTTGTATCAACGCGTTGTGGCCTACCTCTCTGGCAATCGAGTCGTGTGTGCACAGCACCACAGTACCTTCTTTTCCTCCAGATGTACTTTAATGTCCGCGTGGACACACTGTTTGAATTCCTCCACCAAGATCAATTGTCGCAACAGTTTGAAGTCCTTCCCAATCTCCTTCGAATCACACCACCGATCAAACATGGTTTCCTTCATTCTGACAAACTCCACATGGGTCTCACTCTCCCTCTTCCTGGCATTCCGGCATTTTTGCCGGTAAGCTTCAGGGCCCAATTCATAGGCTTTGAGAATGGCTTTCTTCACTTCCTCATAATCTGTACATTTGTCAATCGGTAAAGCCGAATAAATATCTTGAGCTTTACCCACCAGAACACTTTGCACTAACATAGTCCAGGGCCCCACAGGCCATTTTAGCATTTGAGCCACTTTCTCAAAGTGTAAAAAAAACTTGGCTACCTCCTTTTCATTGAAGGGTGGAACCAGCCTCACATGCCTACCAACATCCCAGGTGTTCTGACTAGTTGTCGAACCAGCCGGCATGGATACGACTTCTCTCCGTTCTCCCATTAATTCCAGCTCCTTGAGTTTAACTTCCTTCTTATACTCCATGTCACGTTCCTTTAACTCCCTTTCGGCTCTCCTTTCCTCTGCTCTTTCCTTTGCTCTTCTTTCTTCTTCAGCTCTCCTTTCCTCGGTTCTTCTCTCCTCGAGTTCTCACTCCTGTTCTACTCTTCTTTCCTCGAGTTCCCAATCAGCTCTCCTTTCCTCTGCTCTTCTCTCCTCGAGTTCTCGTTCCTGTTCTACTCTTCTTTCCTCGAGTTCCCTTTCAGCTCTCTTTTCCTCTGCTTTTAACCTTTCCTGGCTCTGCAGTTGCATCTCCATTTTCCGGAGCTCCACATTTTCTTTTTCCTCGGGTAACCAATCCAAGGCTACTTCTGTCCATGGTCCTTGTCTCACCAGAGATTCTACCACCAATGTCTGCATCTCTGCTTTCTTCATATGAGCTCGGACCTCCAAGTTACAATGTTTGGACAATATCAAGAGTTCCGATCTTTTTAACGCTAGGAACTGTGCCTCATTAGGGGA